>NW_024498418.1:37912-279647 GCF_017590055.1 Onychostruthus taczanowskii | reverse complement strand
GGCGCCGCCATCCGCCACCCCCGGGGGCTCCGCCCGCCGCCGGCCCCGCGCTGCCGCCCGCCGCGAGGATCCCCGAGCGTCCCCCCATTCCTGCCCGGGCTGCGGGCGTCACCCCCCGATCCCTGCCCCGCTGCCTCTGTCCAGCTGGGGGACAGGTCCTTGGGGACAGCAGGGTGCGGTGGGCACCATGGACAGGTTTTCGGTCATGTTTGCAGTGGGCACAGAACGGAAAACACCTGGTTGTTCTCTCCACCCCAAATGTCTCAGGTCTCCCTGATCTCCAGCTCCCTGGATGGGGGAGGCAGAGGAGGGTGCTCACCCCCGTGGGTGCTGCATGAGCTCCGGTGGGTGGTCTCAGCATGAGTGGGTACCCACCAAACCTCACTGGTGCTCGGCACGCCAGCATGAAGATAAATGGTGTCACCAGCACCTGTCACCACCCCGGCGTGACCAATCCCACAGGTATATTTTTAGGTGCCTGCATTCAGCTGTCACAGCTGACCCAGACAGGGACTGTCACTGCCAGTCCCTGCAGCCACCAAGGGAGCAGGGTCTGGCTGTGCACGCTGTGCTCATCCTGCCCCGGGCTGGGGGCACCTCTGCTGCCAAGGACAAGCAGATGCCTGGGCTGTGATACTCCACCTTTGCAAGGCTCCCTGTCACAGACCCACTGCAGCACAGAGCAGCATCCTCACCCTTGTTTTAAGAGGAAGAGCACTTAGCTTAAGCACGTTGTGTGAGGATCACCTCCCTGTGGGCTGGGAAGGTGCAGCAGGTGGCAGTGACCTTGCACAGCCTAGGGCAGGGTTTGTGTGCCTGTTCATCAGCCTTGCATAGCTACGGCATAAAGCCCTCTTGGATCCGGGCTGTGCAGCTGTGTGTGTAAGAGTGGAGCACTTGCCAAAACTAAATTCAGCTCCCCAAATCAATAGGAGCTTTCCAAAATTTTGGATGCTCAATCAGGAGCTGCTCTGGATGAAGCTCAAGCCCCTGACAAGGCTGGATGCTGGCTCAGCTCTGCGCTGGGAGCTGGCCAGGGCTGACACATTCAGCGAGCCAACCATGCTGCCAGGCAGGGAGTGGGGACATCGAGTCACAAACCATGCGTGCAGTGGGGACATCAGGCCCCAAACCTTGTCTGTAGCCTGCAAAAATCCTTTGAGAATTCCTGGGGGGAGTTGGCACTCCTCCTCTGGCTTCAAGAGAGCGGGCAGGGCAATGCTGCTTGTTGCAGGCAGATAAAGAAAGAACGTGTTCTCCATCCCTTTGAATTTCCCATTTCTCCCTCAGCCTTTGTCTGCACACAGAGCTTTTGAGCCATGGCAGAAATTTTCCAAGAGAAATATGGTTAAAGAGGGGCCTTGGCAGGAAAAGGCTGATGTCGCTTGAGAAATGTGTGCAGATTACACCAAGCTGTTATTAAAAATAAGCGCTGTGCTGCTTCCAGCCTTTGCTTTCTGTGATTTTTCTGGTAGCAATTGCACTTCTCCAGTAAAGGGTCACATATCCAGGGGATGGAATTTGTTTCCTCCTCATCTGCAAATGAGCCTGGTGCCAGCCCAGCATCCCAATGCCTGTGGTGGAGTTTGGGTGCCTGGGCAAGTTCAGACTGCTCATCCATCTGAAATTCCAAAGGATTTTCAGAAAAGCCTTAAGCCTGGGGCTGTATGGGGAGGATTGGAGAGGTGGTGTGGTCCCCACACCTGCTCCATGCTCCAGCCATCCTTGGTTTTACAGCATCCAGCATCACTCTTGGGCTGTCACTCAATCCCTCCCATGGCAAAGCATCTTTTAAACAGCCCCAGCAACTCTTTCTTGGGTTTTAGTCTGACTTTGGGTCTTTTAATGCCTGGTTGAGGACTTGCCACAGTAAAACAGGAGTTAAACAGCAGGAGTTAAACAGCAGGAGTTAAACAGTTTTTTTAGGGAAAGCCCTAAACCAACAGCTAAACAGCTTGGGGCACTCAAATCATGAGCCAGGGCTCCTTTTCCCAAGGCAGTGATGGTGTGGGCAGGGGACAAGCTGGGGACAGTGGCTCCACTTAGCTCTAGACCAACAGGCTTCCCCTGCACATGCACATGGATTTGGGTAGGGAGAGCACCAGTGTTCCCGCGGGTCCCACCCCTCCCCAACAGCCGGCTCTGGAGAGGGTGTGAGGCTGGGATGATTCAGCACGTTCGTTTTTCAGAGAATAAAGGAAGTAATTAAACATCAGCTTTCCTCCCGCCGCGCCCCGCGAGGATGAGAGGGAGGAGATGAAAAGCCTTCAGACGGAAGTTATTTGTCCAAGGAGAAAAGTGGCTAATTTCTCTGGTGCTTTGCTTGTCTGCTCGTTAATGAAAACTGCTCATCAGCAGGAAAAGGGAGCACCCAGCGAGGGGGAGGAACCAGGATCACACATCCATCAGTGGCTGGGCACGTGGTCTTGGTGGCCTTGGGACATCCTGCTCTGTTGGGATGTCACCTCCACGAAACACCCCATGGTACTCAACCACAGGCCTGGGGGCTGTGAATGCAGCTGGATTTTGGGGACCCCCCCCTCACTGCAGCCCCATGGGTTGGGAACAGACACTCCCAAGCTAAACACCATGGAAGGGTTTTCCCAAATCCCAACACCCCACCCCTACCCGCCCCACCCCCCTTAATTTTTTTGTGCAAAGACTTCAAAATGAATTTGTTGAGGCACTTGCAGGGAGATAGAATCGAAAACAGCTTCGTGCTGAAGCCTCCTGCCTGGTGCAGGCTGATGGATGGTGCTTATCTCAACCAGGCATGGAAATATTTAGTGTTATGAAAATCTCTCCCTGAGAACAATTTATTTTCATGCTGATAATAAAAGAACCAAAACTCAGCGTTGGAGGGTGGGGATGCTGCAGGTCACATCGGAGCTCTGGCTTACGGAGCCCAGGACCTGTGCTGTCCTCTGGCCCCTGGCTGGGTAGGTGACCCTCTTGTCACTCACAGTGTGACATCTGCACCTTCCCAAGGTTCGTGATTTACTGGCAGAGGACATCCAAGGCATTGCTCCCTCTTTGCTGATCTCTGGCACACAGAGAGGGGTTGAAACAACGAAAGCTCTTCCATTTGGAGGTTTATATAGATATATTTCTAATTGGATTTTGGCATGTCACGGTTATTTTCAAGGCAGTCTGTAATTATTTGAGAGCCTGATCACCTCCTTTCCCTCAGAACAGAGAACTGGCTTTTTTTCTTTTTAATATTGTTTCCCCAAGTGAAATTGTGAATTTGCAACTTAATCCAATCAGAAGACACACATGATGTAACTCTGCAAGGACACGGCAGGACGGCAGGATCCACCTCTGCCAGATTCCCAGTCAATGCCCAGCAAGGGCAAAACACGTAAGAATAATATTTTAATTCTTTTTTTTGTATTTAAAAAAAGAAAGTATATTAAGAAGATCACGGGTACTTGATGGGGTGGGGAGGTTTTGCTGGTCCTGCAGTAGCTCAGCCCACCCTGTGCTGAGACTGCCTCGTGTCCAGCTGCAACTCTGCAGCAGCTGAACACTGCTCTCTGGCTTCTTCTGTCCCAGCTGAAACCTGATGAAATTCCAACTAATTACAGGGTTTTATTTTTACATGTGTTGTAATTTTTTTGGGCCAAAATAATTTCATCCAGCTCCATCTGCTCTCCATCAGGGAACTGAAGCTTGAGCAGGACAGATCCTCCCATCCTCCCCAGGGCTCTCCCCAGGTTGAGCATTGCCATCATCCCAGTGCTGCACTTGTTATTCCAGTGCCCAGAATGGACACAAATGAAAACCATTATCCAAGCAGAGTTTTCCAGCATCTCACAGCTAATGACCATACACCACCCTGCTGCATCTTAACAGCCTCAAGTTCTTATTTTCTCCAAGCCCGATTTCAGGGCTCTGGGCTGCATTCAACTGCGACTGAATCCGATTTATTATTTACATTGCAAGGTACAGCCTGGCATGAATTGATTTGCCGTGCTCTGATTGCCACTGCACGCTGCTCTGGGATCTGGGAGCTGGTTGCTCACACAGCCAGGCTGCAAAATCAGAAGTTAGGGAATACCAGAGTTCAAAGACTCACACTCTCAGCAATCCAGTGCTCTGTGTTCTGCTCTCACCTTTGGTTGCATCTCTCAGGATGCAGGGAGTGCTGGTCCCAGTGGGGGCAGTGGGATGGATTAACTGGTGCCCCCCAAGGGTTGTCACCCCAGTGCTGCAGAGATCAGATTATTTTAATGGCACCCCTTACTGAAGAAGAAAGGTTTGGGGAATTGGAAAGGGCAAGTGACACTGGTTTTTGGGAAGGAGCCATGGATGGGAGTGCAGGACAGATGGAGAGAGCAGAAGGATAGGGAATAACAGAACTGGGAAGCAAAGGGGAGACCTGGTATTTTGGGGGATTTAGCAGTTGGGGGATTCGTGACCACCTTTACTTTCATCATCACCTTCACCTTTGCCTTCACCTTCACCTTCATCATCACCTTCACCTTCATTTTTGCCTTCACCTTCACTCCTTAACCCTGCCCATGGTCGGAGCTTGCACTACCTCGGGTGGCAGGAATGAGTGAAAATCCCCCAGATCAAAGCCTGTTACTCCGGGGCAGTGATGACAGAGGCAGCAGCTTTGCTGATGCTCAGCTGTGGGAGATGCACCTGGAACAGTGGAGGGCAGAACCATGGACATGCTGCCCTTGGCACAGGGACTCTCATCCAGCAGCCCAAATCACTGAGCACCTTGGGAAATATTCTCCATCTGCCAGAACTCTTGACTTTGGACATTCCCAGATGAAAAGACAATTTTTAAGGAATCCCATTTGGGCAGCATCATTAACATTCTGCTGGCAAGACACCGTGCCCTTGAGCTCTCTCCCACGTGGGGATTCTTCCCAGCAAACCTGCGGCTGATGCCAGCTCCGTTCTCTGGATTGCTGAGAGTGTGAGTCTTGTGTTGAAGACCCTTTAGGAATCTCTGCTAATTGTCACTGGGACCTCCAATGGCTTGGAGGTGACTCTCAAAGGCACCTCGCTCCCTCCCAGCTGCTCTGGGATCTTGGCACCTGCTGCTGCTGTCTTTAGCAAAATTCCCACCGGACGCCAGAGCTCGGCTGGGGGTGCAGAGGAGGGCAGATGCTGCAGATGAGTCCTCAGGGCACCTCTGTATCATAGCATGGGACTAATTAAAACTTCAGAATGCATATTTACCTAATACGGAGTTGATTTGTTAAGTAGGACATCCTGTCTTCAGAGGATTTCACGGCATCGGGTGATAATCAAGTGAGAACAGGCTCCAAAAGTGTTAATTTAGGAACTGAGACAACAGGGATTAAAAATAAGCCCTGTTTTGTTCTTCTCTTGCACTTCCACATCTGAAATCCAAGTAATCATCCCATTTGGGAGTGCAAAGCAATGGCACTGCCACCCAGCAAGCACCACACTGGCTGAGGGTGCACATGAGGGGCTTCAGTGCCGAGTTTGGGCTCTTTGCCCTCCCAGGGCTCAGCTGAGGAGCTCACACTGCTCCAGCTATTCCTGGCACCTCTGGGATGTCCTGTCCCTGTGCCTGGCACTGGCACACAGGAAGGGGCTGGATTTCTGCTCAGGACTTGCAGGCAAGTGTTTTTCAACAGGGATTTTCATAGAATGGTGGAACAGTTTGGGTTGAAAAGAACCTTTAAAGTCTGTCCCATCTCATTCCAGCCTTCTGGCTTTTACAGGGGCACCTTCCACTGGACCTGATTGATCCAAACCCTGTCCAGCCTAACCTTGAACACTTGCAGGGATGGGGTATCCACAGCACCCTGAACCAGTGTTCTACCACCCCTGCTGTAATAAAGTTTTTCTTGTATTTAACCTAAATCTCCCCTCTTTTAGTTTAAAGCCATTTCCCTGTCTCATGTTGCCAGAGGCAGGCAGCAGGAAACAGCGCTTGGGAAGAGTCCCAGCCCTGATCCTGCCCTGCGGATGCATTCTTGCAGTGCTATGTGATATTTAAAAACACGAATTCCCAGCCTCGGGAGAGCCCCGGGGTTTGTTTTCCCGTTGTCCCGGGAGAAGCTGCCGCCGCCTCTGCTCTCCCCGGGGACAGAGGCGGCTTTGTGTGACCCAGGGCCCGCAGTGCCCCGGCCGTGGGCTGGGCTGGGCTGCTCCTGGCTGGGCTTTGGGCCAGCCCTGATCCCAGCCCCTGGCAGGATCCGCCTTGGTGAGCTCGTCCTTGCGCTCATCCAAGTGATTTTTTTCAGTTTCGAACCTTTGTGAGCGATTCTGAACGTTGATGTGCCCAGCATCCCCTCCCACCTCTCTTTCCTCAGCCACACACACACAAACTGAGCTTGGGAAGTCCCAAAGCAGAAGCGGGATGACTCTGTGCACCCAGGAGAGAGGAGTGACCTGCTGGGTGGTCTCATCCCTCTGGGCTTTTATTCCCTCCCCAAAAACGAGGGTGGTAAGAAGCACTGTGCCAACATGCAGAGCCAGCAGCAGCTCCCTGCAGGTTGAAGTGCAGCAGATTTGCAACTTTAACCGGGGCTGCTGCCTCTTCACCCCTTCAGATTTTGTTGCACCAGGGAGAAAACATATTTTCTTCCTGCTTCACACCCTGCTTTAAGGTGTTTTGGGAGGACAGAGCAGTGCACAGTGCAGATGCCTCACTCCTTCCCACCATGGGGATGATGCTGATCCTGGTGATCCCAGGAGCAGCTCAGGGATTTCTCCTCACCTCGCTTCCCAACCCACCATCCCCCAGTTGCATTAATCAGAATAATTGCTGATTAATTACCCCATTGGGCTTTTGGCCACATTCCTGCAGCAGCCTAGTGCCAGGCTTGGGTAGCAAAATGAAACCCAAGGAGAAACCCATGGAGTGCCCAAAAAGGTGAGCTGGGCTGGAAGGATGCCTGAGGGCTGGATCCTGAGCAGCTCATCCCTGCTGTGCTCCAGCCCAGAGCTGCCAGTGCCTCTGTGCCCGTTCGGGGTGGGACACACAGCCAGTGCCCTCCCCTGCACTCACCAGGACATACCAGCCACCCCCAGAGACGATTAAAGCTCATTTATGGTTGATTTTACTTAACCTGTACATTATTCTGAGTTTTCTTGTTGTGTAAGAGCTGCTGTGTAAAGGGAGAAGATTTAGAGCCCTAACACCAGCCCCGTTCTGGGGTGACCCTGCTGTCATCCCTCACGTCAGCTCTGTTTTTCAGGAGATCATCCCAAAAGTGAAATTCCTGCACTTTCAGGGCCTCAGCAGAGATTGGACACCTTCCTGCTGTCCCCATCCATCCATCCATGAATCAGGGAGGCTCCTGGTGGGCTTCCCCTAGTCCTTCATCCTCTGGCTGGATGGGGGAACCCAATTTACCTCCAAAACCCCCCAAATTTACCACACCCAGCCCAAAGGGAAGACCCACTGGTGCTCCATGACGTTGGATGTGCTAGAACATGGATGCAGCCCTGGGTATTTAAAAGGATCCAGGCTCACTGGACCGGCTGGGGAATCAGGGGGTCCCACACCCCTCCCTGGTGCTGGGGATGCTCCCCTGGGCTCCAGGGTGGACAGCAGAGCTGGGGCACTGCAGCCTCCCTCCCTCTCTGCCACCCCAACCGTTTGGCAAAAGAGATTTTTTTTTTTAAATTTTTTTTTTTTTCTCCAGCGAAAACCAAAAATAGATTGATGGGAAGCGGCTGGGGGTTGGGATGCCATTAGCATGCAAAATGGGGCTATTTATCTTCCCCGCAGCTGGGTTCTGCTCCCAGCCCTGGCAGGGAGCGGCAGCGGGCGGGGCTGCTGCTGGCAGGGGCTGGGCATGGCACCGACCCCAGCACAGCCCCGTGCCCTCCCCAGCCCTGTCGCCGCCTTGTCCTGGTGTTTTCTGTGACCCCGAGCCCCTCCCGAGGGACACGGAGCTGTCAGTTCTCTGGTACAGCTGGACACGGTGCCAGGGTCTCCACAGGTGGCAGCTGAGATTAACCCTGAGTGTGGGTGTGAGAGGGGCGCCTGCCCAGGGGTTCTGCTGGGGAAACTGAGGCAGGGGCTCCTGGGACACCCTGAGGAAGGAGGGATGAGCACAGGGGTTCCTGGGATACCTTGGGGATGAGGGATGAGCACAGGAGATCCTGGGACACCCTGGGGATGGAGGGATGAGCACAGGGGCTCCTGGGATACCTTGGGGAAGGAGGAATGAGCACAGGAGCTCCTGGGACACCTTTGGGAAGGAGGAATGAACACAGGGGCTCCTGGGACACCCTCTGGAAGGAGGGATGAGCACAGGGGCTCCTGGGATACCTTGGGGAAGGAGGAATGAGCACAGGAGCTCCTGGGACACCTTTGGGAAGGAGGAATGAACACAGGGGCTCCTGGGACACCCTCTGGAAGGAGGGATGAGCACAGGGGCTCCTGGGACACCTTTGGGAAGGAGGAATGAACACAGGGGCTCCTGGGACACCCTGAGGAAGGAGGGATGAGCACAGGGGCTCCTGGGACACCCTGGGGAAGGAGGGATGAGCACAGGGGCTCCTGGGACACCCTGGGGAAGGAGGGATGAGCACAGGAGATCCTGGGACACCCTGAGGAAGGAGGGATGAGCACAGAGGCTCCTGGGATACCTTGGGGATGGAGGGATGAGCACAGGGGCTCCTGGGACACCCTGGGGAAGGAGGGATGAGCACAGGAGATCCTGGGACACCCTGAGGAAGGAGGGATGAGCACAGGGGTTCCTGGGATACCTTGGGGATGGAGGGATGAGCACAGGGGCTCCTGGGACACCCTGGGGAAGGAGGGATGAGCACAGGGGCTCCTGGGACACCCTCAGGAAGGAGGGATGAGCACAGGGGCTCTCCATGAGCTCTGCACCCCTCACCCTGAGCTCCCTTGGCATGGCCATCCCTGCACTCACCACACAGCAGAGTTGGAAGTGAGGGACCCCTCAGAAGGCATGAGCAGAAAACCAGCTTCTGCTCCCAGAGATGATTTAGCTTGGATATTTTTACCGGGGGGAAGCAAGGCTGACACCTCACAGCCCTGCAAGCGAGGCCTGGGGGACACGAGGGTGAGCAGCATGGGGGCTTTGTCCAGCTCCAGCCTCTCCAGGCCTGATCCTTTGTCCCAGGCCCAGAGCTCCAGGACCTCCTGGCATGATCCTGACCCTTTCCCCCCTTTTCTGCCCAGGGGTTGTTAAACACAGCTCAAAAGTGTCAGCTTTGCTCTCTGCAGAGCTGCTCGCGACCTGGGATGTTCCTTAGCAGTTACTCGTTTCCTAAAAACAATAAATTGCTGTAAATGTTAAACTCCATGACAGCACAGGTCAACATCCCCATGACCTTCATCGCCACCATCCTCATTCCCACTTTTCCATTCTCATCATCCCCGTCCTCCTCCCCACGCCTCAGGACCTCCGCCTCGCCAGGGAGCGCGCTGCTCCCGGGCGGGAGCGGAAGTGCCGCTCTGCCCTCGCGGCCAGCCCCGCCTGCCCCCGCCGCCGCTTCCGCCGCCGCCGCTGCCGCTTTCCCGGTCTCTTCTCCCGGCTCTGCTTCGGTTCCACTTCGGTCTCGCCTCGGTGTCGCTTCGTCGCCACCGCCATCATGAACAAGAAGAAGAAGCCGTTCCTGGGCATGCCCGCGCCCCTGGGCTACGTGCCGGGGCTGGGCCGCGGGTGAGACGCCGCCAGGCCTGGCCTGGCCCCCCCACCCCGGTCCCTGCCCAGCCCGGTCGCTCCGCCGGGCCCCGGGGCTCTCCCGAGCCCTTTCGCTGCCCGGCTGGGTCCCACCTCCCTTCCCCACTCATCCCCGTGCCCTCGGCGTTGCCCCGCGCGGTTTTTCTGTGTTGTCCCTTCCTGATGTTCGCGTTCGCTCTCTGGCTGGGCGGGTTTGTGTTTAGAACCGAGCCTGGCTCCGAGGAGGAGTTCCCCGGTGCTTCAGAGCGGCAAAGGATTGTGTCCCTCCTGATCCTGTGACTGTGTGTCCGTGGGACCGTCTGAAAAATGATCAAACTGGGGGCTTTTTTGAGGGAACAGTGAGGGGATTTGGTGACGGCTGGAACTATTTCTAGGGTGTTCTCTGCTGGGTGTGAGTTGTGTTCGTCCCCCACTGGTTTGCTGTTGCCTTCCCTGGGGAGATCCTGCTGGCTGTGCCCCACGAGGTGCTGCCAGGCGAGTGTGGGGCTTCGGAAGAGCTCCAGCTGCCCCATCCCTTTGCCCAGACCCCAGCCCGTGGTGCCCCACAGCCTGCAGGTCAGCTGAAACACCCAGAGACAGAGTTTAGGAAGGAGGCCGTGCACAGGATAGCTGGCAGAGTTGGGTGGTTGCAGTGTATTTGTGGGAAAAGTTCTCCCTGTAAAAGGGTGCCCAGAGAAGCTGTGGCTGCCCAGTCCCTGGAAGTGTCTGAGGCCAGGCTGGATGGGGCTTGGAGCAACCTGGGATAGTGGAAAGTGTGGCAGGAGGCTGGATTGGGGTGAGCCCAGAGGTCCCTTCCAGCCCAAACCATTCCATGATTCTAAGGCCATTTCCCCCCCGGCTTTACAAGCACTGGTCATGGGCAGTGCCTGAAGCCGTTGTCCCAAGTTAATGACATTTTCCCTGCGTGTGAGCAGTGCCTGTGGCAGGCTGGGGTGCAGTGAGCTGAGCAGCCCCTGTTTTATCCCTGCAGAGCCACGGGCTTCACCACGCGCTCTGACATCGGCCCTGCCCGCGATGCCAACGACCCCGTGGACGACCGGCACGCCCCGCCGGGCAAGAGGACCGTGGGGGACCAGATGAAGAAGAACCAGACTGCAGATGATGATGATGAGGATTTGAATGACACCAACTACGATGAGGTGAGGAGGTTTTCATCACCCTGCAGATGTTGTTCCCCAGGTGGAGCTCCCTGCTCTTGCTGCAGAATCACAGAATTCACAGAATCACTGGGCTGGGAGAGACCTTCAAGATCATGGAGTCCAGCCCAGCCCCAACACCTCAGCTCAACCCAGTGCCACATCCAGTCTTTTTTTAAACACATCCAGGGATGGTGACTCCACCACCTCCCTGGGCAGGCCATTCCAGAACTTTATCACTCTTTCTGTAACAACAGTTTCTTTCTGTAAACTTTTTCCTAACAGCCAAACTATATTTCCCTTGATGCAGCTTGAGACTGTGTCCTCTGGTTCTGTCAGTAAGAGCCCCACTCGTAGCTTAGGCTTCAAACCCAGAATTTCTTGTAGTTTGCAGGCAGCATTTCCTTTTTTATTTATTGTTTGAGACCTCAGTATGCACAATAGCATGGTGCTTACAGATTTTTGTTGTGGCCTTGCTCCATGGATTGTGGTTTAATTACTGATACAGAGCCCTGAGAGTCTTGGGAAAATATCTATAAATAAAAATCAGTTTAAGCATTTCAGGGGTTGCATTTTTTTTATTCTTCACAAATGAAAGCTTGTGTGCTTTGACAAGATTGGACTTGATGAAGTGGTTCGGAGAGAGAAGCAATTTTGAAAAAAGCAATTTTGTAGCAGTTTTGCTTCAAATGGTGTGGGAGAATAAACACCACCATGGGGTGGTAGAAGGAGGGTGCTTTTATTTAGGGGTGTGTTAGTCTGATGTAATGTTGTCAGAAGCAGCCTGTGAATGCATTTTCAGGTGATTGTTGGCTGTTGCAGGAACATAACAAAAAACTGCCTTTTTTCCCTCTTTTTTTTTCCCTCTCTCTCCTATTTCCCAGTTCAATGGCTACGCTGGGAGCCTGTTCTCAAGTGGCCCCTATGAAAAAGATGATGAAGAAGCAGATGCTATTTATGCAGCGTTGGACAAGAGGATGGATGAACGCAGGAAGGAAAGGAGGTAGGATAAGCTACAGCACTGGCAGGGGTGTTTTCTGCTTAATTGAGGATGACAGGTATTTTGCACCACTTGCTTTGATAGTGGATGTGGTTAAATTACTTCACTAGTTAATTAAGAGTCACTGTAGTTCATTAAGATGGTGAGGGGAGATGCTGAGCAACTGATATTGATGCATCACAGACTGCACAGTAGACTGGAAATTGTTAGAGAAGTCACCTCATGCTTGTAAACAGTGTTACTTGTTAAATTCTCTTCTCATCAAGAGGAGGTCAGAGACTGGAGTTCTCTGTTTTTACACTGTGATAGTGTTTTATTTGGTAAAGGATCTCTTATTATAATGTTGATAATCTAACCTTGGAAAAAGTACCTTTTTTTTAATGCCCTAATTGTTACCAAACACATTTTTCTGTTATGTCAACACCTTAGTCAAAGACTTGCCAAGTGTTGCTCTGAGCATAACCTCAGTATTCCTTTTCCTAAGGGAACAACGAGAAAAAGAGGAAATAGAAAAGTACCGTATGGAGCGACCCAAAATTCAACAGCAGTTCTCAGACTTGAAAGTAAGGAAAAAAATGTCTGAAATGGGACTTTTTATGAGTCACAAGAGGTGGCTGTGTGTTCTTTTGTGTGTGCATGTTTCTTTGCTCAGATTTTGTGTGTTGGCAAACGAGTACTTTGATATTCTCCAGATTAGAATGAGTTTCTGTTGGAAGAATAAACACTGTTCATGTGGATACACAAGGCATTGAAATTTGTGCAAAGTTTGATATTGGTCATTTTTGTTTTGTGCTCTATGGAAGGTGCTACACTTCTGTCTTTGAGGGAAACGGATAACTTGTTGGCATTGCAGGGGTAGCTGAGCAGAATCTCCTGACTCTAAATCTTCTTTTAAGTAAAATGTATTGTTTAAACTGTTGTCTAATGATTAGTAATAAACCACTCAATGCTCCAGGCACTAGGATTAATCTGAACGTTTGTAGCACTGAATCTAATAACAAAATTGATTTGGAATCTGAGTCTGGACTAAAACCAAATTCCAATTAAATGCATCTAATTCTTTTGTACATTGGATTAGGGAAAAAGTCTGACCCTTAAATGTTTAATTGATCTTGAATTATTTCAAGAAAATAAATCTATTAAAGAGTTAGAACACTTCAAAAGCCATTTCTGCAGCAAATACTGATGACAACTCCTGTCTGAACAGCGGAAATTAGCAGAGGTTACTGAGGAGGAGTGGCTGAGTATTCCTGAGGTCGGGGATGCCAGGAACAAGCGGCAGAGGAATCCTCGCTATGAGAAGCTGACTCCTGTCCCTGACAGCTTCTTTGCAAAGCATTTGCAGTCAGGGGAGAATCACACTTCAGTGGACCCACGCCAGACTGTGAGTACACAGCAAACCTGGGCAAGCTGTGGCCAAACTGGGTTAGAGATGAGTGTTAAACTGGGATTTGACCGAAAATCTTGGTGTGGTTTGTGAGTCTGCCAAAGGAATTCTAGATGTTAATCTTGTGTGCTTGCTGGAGAATTTCAGTGCACAGCCATTACCAGAGAAAATATGGGGATAAGCAGAGAAAACCTGGTTCTTGTTTTAAAGATGGAAGAAAGTGTTTCTTTTCCTATTTGCTGAATGCAGGGTGGTGATAGTTGTGATGAGCATAACCATCTCTGTTACAACAATGTCTTGCAAAAAGGAAATCAAGTTTGCTTTCACCTGATGGTTTTCCTGCTTCTGGAGTGATTATGTTAAAAATTGTTTGTCTTTCAGTCAACTAAAAATGAAGTAATTTAGCTTGTTGTTGCTCTGTGGCCAGAGTTTACTGTGGTCATAGAATTATAGGAGCAGCTGACTGGCCCTAGACTGGCTCCAGGTGTCCATGGGACTTCTTTGCAGATATTGTTATTTAAATGTGCCAAGTTCAGATGCCTGTGCCTGAATTTTTCACTTTCTCATTGCTTATTTCACTGACTTGACTAAAATTTAGTAATTACCTATAGATTTGCAAATTCTGTATGAGAAATGTTTTGGGATCCAGGGAAGCCCTATCAGAAGTACTTGTGGGGTTAGGCATCCATGTCCTGCAGCTTCTGGGGAAGTGCACATCAGCCAATAGTCTGAATTATTTTTGAACTCTCATAAGATGTTTTAGGAATTACTTTATCTTTTTTTTTTTGTTTGTTTGTTTGTTTTTAGCAATTTGGTGGACTGAATACTCCATATCCAGGAGGTTTGAATACTCCATACCCAGGAGGGATGACACCAGGCTTGATGACACCTGGGACAGGTGAATTGGATATGAGGAAGATTGGCCAAGCCAGGAACACCTTGATGGATATGAGGCTAAGCCAGGTAAGGATGTGGGAAGGCAGGATCTGTCACTGGTTTTAGACTTTTAAATTCTCTTGGGTGTTAGAAGATCCAAGAACAGCTGAGCTCTGAAATAATTTTATAGTCACTCTCCCCAAATTTTATGCCCTCAAAATGAATAGAATTTCCTGAGAGATACTGGTTTGGCCCTGGAATTCTTGGTCATTATGGGAGAACAGACTGTCTGGTTATAGCAGAGGTGCCCTTGAGGTAAACAGCACAGGTCGTTCTACCACTGGAAGCATCTCTTCTGTCCTATGTAGGCATGCAGGACAAACTACTGTAAAAGAATGATTTCTGCCTTCTTTATCATTGATTTTCCCATCTAAATCTGGTATTCTAAAAAGAATGCCTTTACCTGGCAGGGCTGCAAGACCTTTGGGTGACTACTTATCACCAAGCTGCTTCTTGTCTGGATTTTAATATTAAAATTGTGCATTTTAGAAATAGAAAAAAACTAATTAGCAAGGCTTTTTGTTTTCCTCCTTTCTTGCTTTTGGGAACAGATGAATATTTATGATTTTTGTAGAGCCACAGCGTCTTTTTAGGCGTTCAGGGGCTGTGAGTGGTCATTTCAGTAGCTGTGACTTGTCTTTCCCAGGTGTCGGACTCTGTGAGTGGCCAGACTGTAGTGGACCCAAAAGGATATTTGACAGACTTGAATTCCATGATTCCCACACATGGAGGAGATATCAAGTAAGTTTAAGAAGGATTAACAGATTTATCCTCTTAGCAATGGCACTGATCCTACATGTAAATGGAAATCTGTCTGAGTGGGTGCTTTCAGCTGGCATTTAGTTTGTAAGAAATACCAGGTGAGTTTTTGAGGATGAATTCTTTTAACATGAGATCTGGTCTAGTCTTTCAGCTGAGGTATTAGCATCTGACCTGGATGCATCAATTGTGGAGAGTGTTTCCATTCCATCCCTATTTCCATGCCAGAGTGATGGCAGTGTGTGGCTGCCTGCCAGCCAGGAAATAACCTGGTTAATTGTACCTGTGTGCTGCTAATTTAGGCTTGATTGATGACCTCTGAGAACCTCTTTAGCCAGGAGCTTGATGTGTGTTTCATAAAGACTTGCTCCTTAACTCAGAGCAGTATGTGCAAATATTGATGCTAATTCCTGACTTACATCAGTGCTTGGGCTTATCAGCTTCTGGCTGAAAGTGCCCAGCTGTAATTCCCAAAAATCTTGTTTAAATACTTAACTGGTTTTCACTGTGATCTCGCTGTGTTGGTGTGTATTTGTAGCTTGTTTTGATAAAAAGTAGTTTGTGTCTCCAATATGGAAAAACTGAGGTCACAGTTACTTGTGCATCTGAGCACATCCTGGTTCAGGAGAATTGTTTTCCACTGTGCTGAAAATTTTCCTTCCCGTTTTTCCTTCTCCTTCAGTGATATCAAAAAAGCCCGTTTGCTTCTGAAATCCGTCCGAGAGACCAATCCTCATCATCCGCCAGCCTGGATAGCATCAGCCCGACTGGAGGAGGTCACTGGCAAGCTCCAGGTGGCTCGAAACCTCATCATGAAAGGAACAGAGATGTGCCCTAAGGTCAGAATCGCTTTCCTTCTCTGCTGATCCTTGTGGGATAGTAGGAAAAGGTTGTGGTTCCTGAGCAGCAGAATCTCTCTTAAGCTTGGTTGAGGCTCCGCCTGATACAGCTTCACTGTCTAGTGTATTACAAAACACCTGCTTAGCCAGAAGCTGTGCCATTATATTCTTGCTCTGATGTAAAGGAAGCTGGGTTGTTTTTCCTGACAGAGTGAAGATGTTTGGTTGGAAGCTGCTCGGCTTCAGCCTGGAGATACAGCCAAGGCTGTTGTGGCCCAGGCTGTGCGGCACCTGCCGCAGTCGGTGCGGATCTATATCAGAGCAGCAGAGCTGGAGACAGACATCCGTGCCAAAAAACGTGTCCTCAGGAAAGGTGAGAGCTCCTTGGGCTCAGGGAATAAAGGCATTGCACTCTCTGTATTGTGTTGTAAGTTGTTCAAGATGTGGCCATAAGTTCAGGTGCTTTTTTTTGCTTCCTTGTTGAAATTACAGTTGACAATTTGTGTACTAATGGTGAAACCTGCTGCTGTTGAGCCAAAGAACAAAGGTGTTGAAGTGTTTGTAAAACATCCTTCAGCAGAAAGCTGCTAGTACTGAACAATTCCAAAATGGTATTTCACTTACCTAAGCGTGTTCCAGCTTGATCACAATTAGATAAGTAGATGAAAGCAATTAAAAAAATGTGTTCTAAGGATAAAAAAGTGCTCTAGATGTCACCTTATGATACTTTTTGGAAAAGGTACCTGAATTGATTCTTCCTGCGTGCTTGTAGCCTGTTAGACGCCTCAGTAGCTGCTGCTGGAGGAGCTTTAGAGGTCTTGGGGTTCTCATATCATTCAGCCTGTTGAGCTGCAGGATTTGCTTTAGTGTAGTAAGTTTTGTCCTTGACAAAAGGACAAAAAGCCTCTCTTTGTGGTGCTTACCTGAAACCTTACATTTTCTTGGTTTGATTGCACTTGGAGGTTTTTCTCTCATGGAATTACTGTCCTTTTCAAACAATGATCTCTTCAGCAGCAGTTTGTTGTGTTGTCCTGAGCCCAGGTCTTCCTTAGAGGTTCAAAATATGCATTATTGATTACTTTAAGTAGCTGGGCCTGTATCAGTAGAGATGAGTTCCCTCAAGACTACTGAATTGTATTAGTTACATCTCCTGCCTTTAATCTAGACAGGGAACAGAGTTTGGATTTAATACATTTACTGAATCATTGTGAAGCAGTCTGCACTACTGAGTGGTTTAGGTTCAAAGGAGTTAGTTGCCTCCTGCCTCTTACCTCTTGCATGTAAAATTGCAGATCTCTAGTGAAATGACCTCTTGCTACATCTGGATAAAGGTGTTGGATTTGAAGTTCTGAGCAGTTCAGATATTAACTATTCAGTAGCTTTTTCAATTTCCATTGACTCTGCAATGCAGCATGGTGTAAAGTGCTGCTCCTGTGACACTACATGTCCTTCTCAGGAACAGTCACAGATGTTGAACAGAAAAACACTTTTAAAGGAGCAGAAATAGATCTGTGAGCCCAGCTCAGGTAGGGGAGGGTCTTGTGTGAGAGCAGTGACTTACCCACAAGTACTGAGCTTTGCTTCAAACACTGTATTTATGAGGAGAAAAACATTCAGTTTTTGGAACCACCTACCTAATCTCTTGGTACAAATCTGTTAGTGGAATGGAACTGGATTTGTCATTCCCTTCCCAGTTTCTGCCTGTTAACTGCTTCACAGTGCTCCTCTGCTGCCTAGGGAGCATCAGTAATATGGAGCTTGGAGCCTTAAGTGGCAGCACAGCCCATTATTTCTTCAAAATAAAAAAGCCTGAGTGTCAGGTAATGTCACTGAAGTGTGACCTTTCATAATGCATTTCTCCTTTCTGTTTGCTGTGTGCATTCCTACCATCCAGCAGGATCTCTGGAGTTTTTTAAGCCTCAGTGTTGACTGGAGACCCAACAAGCTGAGTGGCTGAGATACAGCTTGAGGTCTAAAAATCAAATTCTGTGTTTATGAAAATGTTCTGTACTGTAGAGTGATGCTTTCAGATCCTGGAGGCTGACATTACTCACTTAAATTCTTCAGGAAAATCTCCTGCACCTGTAGACTTGGGGACAAATGGTTAATGCTTGTTGTAAATCTCTGTGTGTGTTGGGGTGGGATGTGCTCTGAGTTGAGGCTCAGCACTGTGCCTCTGCAGCAATGCCTCAAAGAACAGCCTTGCCTGGAAGCCCAGCTAGTTCCAAAGTGCTTTTAGGTGCCTTTTCCCACTCATTTTTGTGTCCCTGTGATTGTGCTTGCTTTATTGAAGAGGGATGTGCTCAGTGCTCTGTAACTATGGCACATTTGTGTACAGTCACCATGGAAGCAGTGGAAGTAATGCTGCAATGCAGCTGATTTCAGCAGTCTGGGGTGCAAATTGGAGTGACAAAAGGCTAAAAAACCCCTTTGGTTTCTCAATCTCTCTTAATGAGATGGGCTGAGGAAACTTGTTGTTTAGCATTTAATGTTTTAGACAGCACATGTAGAACAGGCTGCAGAGAATGCAGTTCTGCCAGCAGCAGCTAACTCTGGGACAAGATTAAAGAAGCCTTGAAGAATCCTAATTAGATGGAGTCCATATTGGATTGCTGGAAGCACACTGGGTACTCATGGCTTAGTGTCAGCGAGACCTTTAAGTTTTTATGCATCCCTGTTTTATATTTGCGCGGCAGGACAACAGCTTTTTGGGAAGTGAAGCTGGGGTGCACTGAGCTGTCAGGAGAGACTTGCAGGAAAACATTGTGGAGGGGCAGTTTCATCATGTAAGGAACAAGGCTGTGTTATTAGTTAGTGTTGAAGATGCTCCTTTTCTGTAAAGGCAGACCTGGTGTGATTTAAGCTGCCCCGTGTTGAAGATCTTCATCTGCTCATTTGCTGAGACTGGAGGCTTTGTTCAGCCAGGTGTTTTACTGAGGAGGATGCAATTACAGCATGTACAACAAAAAAGCCCTTGGCTCTCCAAAACCCGTTTCCAATTAAAATGATTAAGTGTTTTATTTTCTGATTTTAAATTCTCATTGTTGAAGCAAGAGCCCAAATAAGTAAATTCCTTCCTTTCCCTCCTTCAGGACATTTCCATGTAATAGCACAAATTCTTTATTATATCATGTTTAGAAAATACAGATCTCATTGGTAAACTATTTTATCATTATTGACATAATTGTTTTGCCTCTCTAGCCCTTGAGCATGTTCCAAACTCGGTGCGTTTGTGGAAAGCAGCCGTGGAGCTGGAGGAACCTGAGGATGCCAGGATCATGTTGAGCCATGCTGTGGAGTGCTGTCCAACCAGTGTTGAAGTGAGTTAAAAAAAAAAAAGTGAAATAAAAAAACCCCTACACCCCACTTCAGGCTGGCAGTAGAGCTTTGCAGGAAAAAGGCAGGGTGAGCAGTGTTTCTCCACACGAGGTTTTCACCCACGTGCTTCGTGCCACAGTGGGAGGGATGTAATGAGTGGTGGAATGTGTTTTTTTATTTTGGAGTTAATTGTCTGGTGGTCATTACATGCATAATTTCGGTGTGTAATTGTTAGGTTAGTCATGGTAGTGCACAGCTGTGCCTGCTGTAGGCAGTGAGCCATGCTTGTGTCCATGTGTTGACAGCTGGGAAAACAAGTGAACATTTAACCTGGTGAACCTAGAAGTTACTCAGTTCTGAAACACCAAGCCAGAGTGTTCAATTCAGCTGTTTGAGAGGTGATATGAACAGAAAATAGGAGTATAACAGCCCAGCAGATGGGGATGATAGCCAGAGATGATCAGGACTGAGCTTCAAGGGCAGTAGCAGCCTGTTTCTCCTCTCCTCCATTGGTATTCCACAGCCT
This sequence comes from Onychostruthus taczanowskii, assembly GCF_017590055.1. NCBI lineage: Eukaryota > Metazoa > Chordata > Aves > Passeriformes > Passeridae > Onychostruthus > Onychostruthus taczanowskii. The sequence continues at coordinate 260,084 of NW_024498418.1, read as the reverse complement.
CCTTGCAGTGCTTGAGGAGTGTTGCCAACCAGTAGCAAGCAGCGTGAAGCTGCTTATCTCTGTGGGCTGACACTGCCATACAGCAGCCTTGTCATCTCCTTGTTCTCATCTCAAATCCATCTTTTGTTGCTCTGCAGCTGTGGCTGGCTCTGGCAAGGCTGGAGACATATGAGAACGCTCGTAAAGTCCTTAACAAAGCCCGGGAGAATATCCCGACCGATCGTCACATCTGGATCACTGCTGCCAAACTGGAGGAAGCCAATGGAAACACCCAGATGGTGGAGAAAATCATTGACAGAGCCATCACATCTCTTAGGGCTAACGGTGTGGAAATCAACAGGGAGCAGTGGATACAGGTATGTGCTCGGTCTTGAAGGCCCAGGGGGACTCTTCAGGTTCTGTTCTGAAGGCTGCTGATGGCTGTGGGACAGAGTCATTTTGCACCTGGCTTGTCAGTGGAGGTCCCTGTGAAGAGATAAGAGATGAGACTAAGAGCTCCGTAGGGTCAAGGCCATAAGTGATACCCTGGAGTAACATCACATGTGTTTTGCTGAGAAATATCTGGTTTGCTTTTGTCATGGAAGATAAGTAGCTTCAAGTTGAAGCAGCTGCTGCCTTAAGTAGGATGGAGGCTTAAAGCCTTCAGTGAAAGATTTATGTATTTTTTTGCATATGTCTCTTTTGGCTTGACAGGTATTTGTTTGCGCCACAAGTCTTTGTCAAATGGCATTATGAGAAGTCAATACAAGTACTGTATTTGCAGCATGTAGGAGATATTCTGTTAGTCCTGTACTGAAGCTCTTTCCTCCTGAATATATTCTGTGCTTTGTTTGATTGTGAGTCTTTAAAGCAGTTTCCTACTAAAATAATTTATAGTGGGTCAAGGCAGCAAGATCTTACACTGCTTAAGAGCATCGATAATGAATGATGTATTTAGTATTAAATGAATATCCCTGTTAACATCTAAAAGAATTCTGACTTCCTTTATAGCAGTAAAACAACTAAAGGTTAATTTCTACTTCTCTTTAAAAAAATACATGAGCACAGCCTCTGCATCATTGTGTTCTCGAGTTCCTTCTCAGTACTAGAACTGCTCCATTTCTGTTATCTGATCAGAGGGCTTTTCAACAAGTTTAAGCAAGACATGCTTGGCTTTCTGAAAGCTTTGAGTGTCAAGAAACTCCAGTTTTCCATACATGGTTTGGTGAGAGAGTCTTTGCACCTTTGACTTTACACTGCTTGATGGGATACTCTTAAATTTAATTATTGCTTAGCCCTTATTGAGACTTAATCATCTCAAAGCTGAAAGAAGGTCAGTAGTCTTGATGTTACAGTTCTTCCGTGTGAAATTTTTGCTCTTTTTTATTGGCCAGGTCCCTGCTTGGGTCAGCCCAGGGTTGTGGAGCTGTAGAAAAAGAACTGGGCCTGGAAAGATCACACACTGTTACCTTTTCAGTGGATTGAATTGATGTGATCTGTTTCTTAACCAGCTTGTGAATGATTCTGTGTACAGCTGCAGCACCTCCCTCGTGGCTGCAGGCTCCTGCTCAGTGTCAGGGTGTGCTTGAGCAATGAGATGTTTGTGCTGTGGCACTGACCACAATGTCTCTGTGTTTGTGCACGAGGAGTTGCCATTGCAGACTTTAACCTCTTGTGCTGAGCTCTCAGAATGAGCAGGGCTTTCCTGTTGTTCCTAGGATGCCGAGGAATGTGATAAAGCTGGAAGTGTGGCCACGTGCCAGGCAATCATGAGAGCTGTGATTGGGATTGGGATCGAGGAAGAAGATCGGAAACACACCTGGATGGAAGATGCAGACAGTGTATGTCCAGCTGTGATGCTGCTTTTTGTTGGTTTTGTTTTATTGTGGGTTTGTGTTTTTTCATTAGAGGAAATTGAACTGATGCCTGGGAAATGACTTTGTCAGTGAAAGTGGATGTGACTCCCACACCACCTGCCTGCCTTTGGCCACTCTCTGCCTCAGGAGGTTATTACAGAGCTTTATTCAGATTTGAGATTTTACTAAACAAAAAGTTGATATTGGTATAGCTTGTCTGCTAACTTAGTGTGATTTTCTTTTTTTTTGTGAGTGTGAGGCGTCAACAGAGATAGAGTTATGAGTAAAGGAGCTGGGAGTTGAGTTTCAAGACATAACCATTGTAGTCAGGAGTTAATGTAAGACTGGACAAGGGAGTGGGTAAAAGTTTTACCAGGCTTTTTTTGCTTTAGGGGAATAGTTTGAACATGTGCTAAGAACTAAATCATATTTCAGCATGAGAAATGTCCAACTTCACTGGCCTTAAATTGGGCTCAGAGCAGTGGGGGGCACATGCTGTGGTGCTTAGGGTTTTGCCTGTGAAATAACAAAATGAAGTGCTAACATGAGATCCTTTCCAATGCCTTGCTGATGTTTCAAGCTGGCCTGTGAGTGTCAGTCCCATTGAAAGGCCAGGGATTCTTGTGCTCTGTAGAGGGATACTTGGAAATTCCTTCCCTGCTTCCTTTTAAAAAGCAGAAGTGAGTGTTCTGTTCTCTATTAATGCCTCAATTCATGGATTACACCGAGTTACTGAGTTCTGGGTTGAACTGTGCATGTGTAATTCCTGCTTGCTCTCGATTCCAGTGCTCCCCTAAGCTGACTTAGTCCCGATCTGTCTTCCCTCAGTGTGTTGCTCATAATGCCCTGGAGTGTGCCCAAGCCATTTATGCCTATGCCTTGCAAGTCTTCCCGAGCAAGAAGAGTGTGTGGCTGCGAGCAGCTTACTTTGAAAAGAACCATGGGACCAGGTACGTGTGCTGCACAACCCCTGTGTGGAGGGCTTCATCCCTGTGACAGGGGGACAGGCTGGGGAGGAAGGAAAACCACAGCCTGGTCCCTGGTGTGGTGCAAGTGCAGAGTTAGTGCAGCTGGATGAAACTCACTGGTGTTTTTTGCAGGTCTGACCTTCTTTGTTATTGTTGTGCTCAGAACATCCTTAAGTTTTATGAAGTCATAAAATGGTTTTTGGCAATAGGGGTTATGTGGTAAAAATAGCTCCGAAGAGACAAGGTAGGAACAATTGTCTTTGAGAAGGCATCTCTGGAAAAATATAGGGCTACAAATCACCTAAAATGTGTTTTATTTAGTTTTCATAGATAAACTACTTCATAGCTGAATGTGTCCAAGCATCTCTGGTATTTTCTGATTAAACACTGTGAATGTGTATCACATTCTGAATTAAGATTGCTGTTATACTGTTACAGCTCAGGCTCTTTTTAAAGTTTATTCACAAAGCTTTACATGTCAGAAACTTTCTGCCCACAGCTGAGACTAAAGCAAACAATCTCTGCAGTAGGCCACTTATACACGTGGAATCATCCTTATTAAAGCCAAAAAGGCTATGTTATGAAAGTGACTGCAGATGCCGAGTTCTTCCTCATTCAAGCCTTTTTTTTTTTTTTTTTTTTGGGAACAAATATACCTTCTCTTTTTGATGTTGTTTTCCCATGTTTCCCAGTGGTGGCTGGCTTTTTGACTGCAGATGCTGAGTTCTTCCTCATTCAAGCCTTTTTTTTTTTTTTTTTTTTTTTGGAACAAATATACCTTCTCTTTTGATGTTGTTTTCCCATGTTTCCCAGTGGTGGCTGGCTTTTAAGTCCCATGTTCTGAAAAGTGTATTTGCCAGAGAGAAAAAAATAAATTGCATAAGATCAAGACAACCTCATCTAGTAATTCTGAAAACCTTCCTGTCTCAGCTTCTAGTAAGGTTTGTTAAGCAGAATGACTCTTTCCAAGAGAAAGGAGCTGTTTGTGTGAGGGCTCTTTCCACAGAGGCTATCAAAGGTGTCTGAACAATGAGCCGTTTGTGGAATGCTGATTTCAGAACCCTTGTGAAAAAAGACCCCACCCTTTCCTTGTTATGAAACAACTTATCAAGGTTTACAACTGGACTTTGCAACAATATTTATAACACTGAGTGATAGTGGAAATGGTGTGAGAGAGCTCGCCTTTGGCACTACCTGGAGGGATTGTAACTTGCTGTTTCTTGTCTTCAGGGAATCCTTGGAGGCTCTTTTGCAGAGAGCTGTTGCTCACTGTCCCAAAGCAGAGGTGCTGTGGCTCATGGGAGCCAAATCCAAGTGGCTGGCAGGAGATGTGCCAGCAGCCAGAAGCATCTTGGCCTTGGCTTTCCAGGTGGGTCTGTTACACTTGTCAGAAGGTGTTAAATGTGACAGGTAAAGAATACAGAGCAGGCTTTTTCTGTCAACACCTGATTCCTGCTGCCTTTCAGAGTGATGGAGACTTCCGCTGTACTTTGATTGCTTTGTGTGGCACAATGTTCTCCTGTAAAATAGCAGCAAGCTGGAAGCAAGGCTGTGGTACTGTCTTTTAGTAGTCCTACACCAGGTTCTGAGCTGGAACAAGTTGTCCAGAGAGGTTGTGGCTGCTCCATCCCTGAAGGTGTTGAAAGCCAGGTTGGATGGGGCTCCGAGCAGCCTGGTCTGGATCATGGCATCCTTGTCCATGGGACTGAGATGAGATGATCCTTAATGTCCCTTCCAACCCAAACCAGCCTGTGATTCTATGAGTTTGCAAACCATCAGTTTTACTAGCATGACTCCCACCAGCCCCAGTCATGGATCAAAATCCTGTTGTCTTGGGTCACCTCAAGGGAGGGATTGTGGTCTGCCCTAATGAGGTCAGTGCATTACTTATGTCTTGGATCAAACCCACTAGTGAAGGGAATTGCCTGCTGGGTGCTGTAGCAAAGATAGGCAGAGTCTTTCTAACTCTGGGAATTAGGCTTAAAAGCTAAGTGAGAAAAAAAAAAAGACAGGTCCTGAAATGGAAGGTAAAAGATACTTCCTTAATCTGTTCTTGGTGCTGTTTGTTACTAGGCTGAAAAGTTCTTGACTGAAATGACTTTTATTGGAAGAGTTTTCACAGACCTCAGTGGGGAATTGAAGCTGCAGCTTTTTTGCTTGAGGGTAATAAAACGAGGGTCTCATTGTGGCAGACCCTGTGATGTTTTCAGTATTTAAACTGGAAGTTCAGAAGATCAAGCATTACTGCTTTTCAACAATTGAGAAGCATCCAACTTCTAAACTGGCATATATCTTTGTGTTGCCCATCTGTTTTGGAGGATTTCTATAAACTTCAAAGGTCAAAGAAGACTGGGAGGAGCTTGCACTGAAAAAAATCCTACTGTGGATTGACAAAGCTCTGATTTCAATTTTAATCTGGATCAAACAGAGGATTAAATCTGCTGTTGATTCACTGTGTGCATTTGTCTGTCACTTTGTGTTCTTGCAGGCCAACCCCAACAGCGAGGAGATCTGGCTGGCTGCCGTGAAGCTCGAGTCGGAGAACAATGAGTATGAAAGAGCGAGGAGGCTGCTGGCAAAGGCTCGCAGCAGTGCCCCCACAGCAAGGGTAAGGACTTGTGGAGGGTGGAGAGGCTCAGGCCTCTTGGCCACAGGGGATTTGGGACGGAAGGAGGAGTTCCTTCAGTTCTGTGGCCGTAGGGATTGACCCTGTGGCTCCCTGCCATTGCCTTCCGGGCCATGTGGCCGCTTTGCCGAGCGCTTCGAATTGCGACACAAAGTCGTGGCATGATGGGAAAAAAAGGCTAGGATCAAGTGAAGGGTTTCAATTGGTTTTTTACACAAATGGCAAAAGTCAGGAAATTCCCAGTTTACAGCTGTTTGTGTAATGTTTGTTTTGCATAAAAGCACGTCTTGGAAAAAAGAGAAAATGCTTTCACAGAAGACTCGCTTATGCTTCTACTAAAGACAGCTCTGGGGTGGTTTGGTGCTTAAAGTTACTCTCCTGTGTTTATCTCCAGATACCTCTGGTATGATAAACTGTCCATTTTCAGCTCTTCATACAAAAGCATTTTAACTTGTCCAAGTAAATGAAAAGTTAGTTTGATCTCTGTCCTCTGTTCCTCCCCCTCAGTTGTTGTAACATCCTACATCTTTTTAACTCTCCTCTTCCTCCCTGACTCAGGGAGCTTCTGCAGCTGGGGCTGAAGCTCTGCTCTCAGACTTGATGCCTTTCTTGTGAGGTCACAGTGGGGGAGTTTGGGAATGGGGAGGATGGGGATCAAAGAGCAGTGAGAGAGCCTTTGGTTTGTAATGTATTTCTTATAGCTGTGACTTCCCTGCATAGCCAGAAGGAAGGATTTGGGGGACAGACAAGTACTTGTACCAGTTTGTAATGAGCAGGACAACAGAGCCTGAAGCCATAAGAAAGAAAAGGTTGTCTTGGTAGCTTGGATCTGAGGAGGTCAGATTGTGCTGGGGAAGTAGGCTCAGATTTGTTAATTTGTTGTGCTGTTAAAGCTGTGTTCTTTATGCAAATACTACTTTTCCAATGCAAGCCATTCTATGATTCTGTGATAATGCAAATGCCAGATCTATGTTAATAATTATGTAACTAGGTGAGATACAGGTGGATCACACTGTTCTAATTCCTTTAGTATTTGCATTTACCTTTCTTATTGTTACTTGTTCCTGCTGTTCTTTAACTCTGATATTCTAATTTTTATTTTATTTCAAACTGTAGCTAATCAATAACATTCTAATGGATGCACAAAAGTGGGAACCTGCTGCTTTGGCAGATAAATGGCTTTCTGATGGCTGCTGGTGGTAAACAGCTCTGCTTTGTTCCCAGGTCTTCATGAAGTCTGTGAAGTTGGAGTGGGTGCTTGGGAACATTGCTGCAGCCCAGGAGCTCTGTGAGGAAGCCCTGAAGCACTATGAGGACTTCCCCAAATTGTGGATGATGAAAGGACAAATTGAGGAACAAAAAGAGCTGGTAGAGAAAGCACGGGAGGCTTATAATCAAGGGGTAAGATGGATGTTCCTGCAGGTTTGCTTAGTGCTGCTGGTATGGAGAGATGTCTCTCTTTGAATCAAAATGGAGAGCCAAAGACATGATTTCTGTCTTTGGTTAAAACAGCAAAAGAAAAAAAAAATTAAATAAGCAAGAATTTATTTTACCCATTACCCATATCCAAGATTGACTTTCTTGCTTGAGAGAGTTCTCTGTATGCCTGACTCCTCACAGGCAGGAAAAAAGGCTTTGCACAGTAATTCTCTAAGACCTCTAAAGACTGAAACCAGAACCTGTAAAAGAAAATCTTCCTCAGCAGCTCTTAGATGCACACTGTGAAAGGAGGTGGCCTACAGAGCACTACTCTCTCTTTTAAATGGTAATTGGTGTCCTTGGGTATGAATGCTCAAAGTCGACAGCCATCAAAGTCATTTGGACACAGATTTCTGCCAGGGTCCATATCCTAATGATTCCCTGCACACTCTGCTGTGATTTGGGGATGTATGAGAGCCCTCTATCTGCAGAAAGAGCACAGATTGTAGCTGTGTTAAGGGAGGTGTGTGCTTTCTCTTACTGCTGGGATAGCTCAGTCATACCTGGTGTACCTGACTATTTGGGTACAGGGAAAATTTCACTTCTGTGCTGTAAGACTAACTGGAGAAATTTGAGAGACATAATCAACTCAATCTCTTCTGCTAAACTCTCCAGGAGGATATAGGGAGGGAAGTTCTTTTCTAAAGGAATTACAAGATTTTTTTTTTTTTCAAATTTACCTATGAGCATACTTTTTTTTTTTAAAAAACAGTTGAAGAAGTGCCCCCATTCCATACCCCTGTGGCTTTTGCTGTCCAGGCTGGAGGAGAAAGTTGGGCAGCTGACTCGAGCAAGAGCCATCTTGGAAAAGTCTCGCCTGAAGAATCCAAAGAATCCAGATCTCTGGTGAGTTGTGTGGAGTTGAACTGAATTTGGGCTACAAATTCAATCTGTTCTTCAGGACAGCTCTTTCACATCATCTCAGCCATTTGAACCTGGGACTTAAGACCATGCCCATTCTGGAGTTTCTTCTGGACTAATAACTTCCCTGAACAGCAGAAATGCTTTGGTTGTCCTGGCTAGCTGCTGTAAGGATCTGGGAAGTAGTTATTTCTTCACTGACAGTTGTAGTGCACAGAGCATGCACAGGGCTCTTTCCTTGCTGTTACAGTCCTGGTTTCAGATTGGTTTTTATCAGGGCCATTATGGAATAAAAGTCACATTTATTTTTAGATGGAGAGGAATGGGAAGATGTCAGTCACCTACACATATTCAGAATATGGGCAGATGTTTTCAGTTTCCAGTGACCCTCATCAGTGTTTTCAGTTTCCAGTGACCCTCATCAGCCTAGTGAATGTTGTCATAAATATCATCAGAGTCTCTTCCCTGCCAGGTTGGAGTCTGTGCGCTTGGAGTACCGAGCTGGGCTGAAGAACATTGCAAACACACTGATGGCCAAGGCACTGCAAGAGTGCCCCAATTCAGGTGAGCTGGATCTCAGTTCTACCTTAAACACAACTGTTTTGCCCAGTTGATAGAAGCACATGTTTTTCCCAAGATGTCCTTTCTGGCCAGGTCTCAGAATAGGGTGTTTTGCAGAAGTGGCAGTCATCCTTCTGCAAAGGAAGTGTTGAAGGTCTTAGAAAACAATCTAAGTTACTTTGTGCTCTCTCACACCTGAGGGGTCATGGGTTGGTGTTGCTCCATTTTTCTGCAGTACCCAGTATATTATTGGATCTGTGGTCCACAGTTTGTACCCAGGCTTCCTGCAAAAGTATCTTGGATATGGGTGGGCTTTTCTCAGAAGCTGGTAGAAGTCTGCCAAGGTTTAAAATGAAAGAAAGACAGTGTTTGTAGTTAGGAAGTTCAGTGGAAAAAGAATGGTGCTTTCCCTGTTCCTCTAGAGTACAGCTGGTCTTGGGAGATTCCCAGTTGCTGGTTTGCCTGCACTGCTTGCACCACTGTGAGTTTAATAACTTGTGCTGGCAGCGAATTTCCACCACAGTCATGATTAGAGGATCATGAACCATAAATGTTCAGTCCTGGTTTTTGATTATTTTAGCTCATGTAAGAAAAGGCTAAGAGGTCATATGATGTAAGTCAGTTAGTTCTAACCAGCAGTGGAAACATTTGCCTCTTGGGATGGGAGGATAAAGTGCCTATCACATCCCTATTTTGGGGCAGAATTGCACGAAGACTTAATTATTTAAACATGTTGATGTCTTTGAGGAGAAGATGTCACATAACTACAAATTGTAGGAACTTACTTCAGGGCAAGGCTTGGCTTGCCTTCAGGCTAGATTTTGAAGGGTGTTTAATTGGTGGCTGCTTAAGTCTCAGTAAAATAATTGGGAATTAAGTGACTTCTATGACACTAAAAACTTATTGCAAGGTACTCCCCATGCAAGTGGGTCACCAAAGCAGCACCACCCAAAATCCTGCTTTGTTTTTGTGAATGACCTAATGAGTGTTTGTCATCACAGGCTGTTTTACAGATCTGCCTGTTGCTATGGAAATGGGCAGCAGGATCTCATTTTTTGTTTAAACAATTGTTTCCAACTTTATCTTAGACCTCAGCGAACCATAATCAAAGCCCGCAGGACTTGGCTAGGCTGGCCACCTGCAGTCATGTAAACCAGAGGTTTGGGTCCATTGACTGCTGAATTGATTCCTGATGGGTGGCAGGCTGCACAAAGAATAAAATAGGAATATTATGGTGTTTGTGATCCTATATGTAGAGAGCAAGAAGAAGAGAGTCTGTCTCCTCTCCATCACTGCAGTTATCAAAGCTTGTGTGTGTTCCCGTGGTGCCGTTTATGGGAAGTGAGAGTGCTTTGATGGAGTCCTGGCAGACACCAGCTCTCAGGCTTTGCTTTGAAGTGATCAGGTGTGCCTGGCTGACATGAGAAACTGCAGATTTCATGCTCCCCTGAGCATATTTCCTTCCTTGCTTTTGGCAGTGAGAGGAGCTAGGGATTAAACCCAGCTTTCCTGGATCTGCTCTGTCCTTCATCAGTGGGTGTGGAGCCAGCATCAATAAGACTGTGGTGCTCTCCAGCACCCTTGAAACTGCTCCCAGACTGTACTTTGCACTTTTTGAGACTTCTGCCACTGCAGTTGCTTGTTCAAACAGACAGATACCTTTCCCTTTGGAAATGCTGATTTGCCCTCTCTGTCCCAGAGTTTGCAGTGTCTCATCTGAGAAGCCTGAGCTCTGGGTTAGGCAGTGCTGGAGCTGCAGGAATTGTGGTACAGAAACCCCCAGAGCTGAAGCTCCAGTGTGGTGCACACAGTAGCTAAAAATTCAGAGTACTGAATGAAGTATCTGTGTGGAAAGAATGGTCTGGGATGAGGTTAGGGGTGAGCAACCACCAGGGTGGGGGCTGTACTGCTGCTTGTGATGCACAGCACTAGCCTAATGCCAGGGTGGGGAGAATTAACCTCAAAATAACACTAAACAATCTCCCTACTTGATTTGATTAAGGAATCCTGTGGTCAGAAGCAATTTTCCTTGAAGCGCGACCACAACGGAAGACCAAGAGTGTGGATGCTCTCAAGAAGTGTGAACATGACCCACACGTCCTGCTGGCTGTGGCCAAGTGAGTTTCTGTTCTTGATGCAGTAAAAATATCCGTGTCTGTGTGTGGCTGCTTCCAGGATGGAACACTGCACTCCAGCACAGCCATGTGATTCTGGCTGCAGCAGCTCTAATAAGTCCCAAAGCAAGGAGCAGCTCTCCAGCTGTCTCCTAGTAACTGTGTAAATCTCTCCCTTGATTCCAAGTGGGGAATGTCAGCCTGCCCTCGAGCTGTTCTGGTGGGTCTGGGACTGGCACAGGCAGCAATACACTCACACAAAGCCCTTTGCCAGTGCTGGGTGCAGTGCAGCCTTTGTAAGCTGCTTTCTTTCTGTCCCTTGAAGAGGATGTCACTGTGCTGTCAGGTGAGCTAGGCTTTGTTAAGTGGTTCAGGATATGTTTTAAGTATCTGTGAACATAGGGACTTTTTTTAGTTATTTTTTAAGCTTTATGTGGCTGACTGTGTAATTTTCATCTTTTCTCTCTATCCTAGATGTTGTCAGGTGTCTTTAAATTCTGAGCTAGATATTCTGCTCCTGAATGTCCCCTATGTCAGTGTTCTTCAGCTGTGCCCTTTCCCAGAATGCAAACCACCAGCCATTCTGTAGTTTGCTTCTCTGAAATGGGAATATAATCTATTAGGAAATGTTTTCTTGTCCAGGTTGAGTTGTGAGAATTAAAACCCACTGTTAGAACTGATGTGTGCCACATCCTGCTCTGATGTGTGAACAGCCTTACAGCAGCTGTGATGGAAACAAACTTACTTTTCTCCCTTTGTGAATAGCAGAAGAGGTTAATACAGGAGACATTTTGCTCGAAGTTGCCCAATTCTTTCACAACTCTACTTTATAAGCCAAAGAAAACTGTAGGATACACTCCAGTGACTGCAACACTGGGTTCTGCCAGATCCTGACAGCTGACTTGTTCAGCTGCAGCAGCAAGTGAGAAAAATGTTAACTTCTGCTTTATGGCAACTGCTCCCAGGCCCCTTCTGGTGCAACCTCAGGCTGTTTAACAGCTAATCCCAACATAAACAGCTTCTACCACCCATCAGGACTTGCCTCTGTAGGTACAGAGTGTCACACATCTGTGACAAACTTTTGTTAAATATGTTCCTGAAAATGGCCACTACTTGCAGGTGTTAAACCTCTGCTATCATTGTTCATGCTCTTGTAAATCACAGTTTATTTAACACAGAACAATCAAGAGTATTATAGGGCTTAAAAACAATCACATAAGCTGTATAATTTTATGACAGGCTAAGCTCTTTATGAGGGGTGGCTGATTTGATAAAGACCTTATAGCTCAAATGAACTCTTTAATGCAAAGGATTGAAACCAAGAGACTCTTGACTCAGCTGGTTCATTACTGGGGAGAAATTTCAGCACTGACCAGTGCCTGGATGAAATGGCAGCAGTGGGGCTGTGCCAGGCTGGTGTTTGAATGCAGAAGCTTCCATACTTGTTTTTCCTTGGAAAATGTAGCTGACAAGGCAGGTCTGCTCCACTCCACTCCAGCAAGCTTTGTAGGTGTGAGCATGTGACCATACAGCAGTCAGTTACCAGCTTTTGGAAGTTAGATTTGTTAGATGCTGAAATTGATTTGAAATGTAAAGAAATTGAAGGAGTGGGAATAGATGTAGGCATGTATTCCTGTCTCTTTGACACCAGATATAGAACAGCAAAATTAAAGCAATTGAGGCAGCAAAGGTTGAGCTCTGTATTGCTTCCCCTCTCAGCAGAGCCTGTCTGTGCCTGAGGCTGAGTTATCCTCTAAGTTATCCTGCCTCACTGTGGGGCAGTGAATAGGAAGTGCTGGATGTTCTTTTCAGTCCTCTCACTCCCTTCCCAGGGACAGGATGATCTGCAAGTTGCCTAAAAATCTGCTGTTTACTTCCTGGGAGAGCAGAGAACTGGAACACCTGCAGAGCCTTTAAGTTGGAGCTCTTGTGGGTTGCCATCTTCCTCTAAAGTGAGGCTGTTTGTCAGCTCCCCTCTGCTTTTCCCTCCAGGCTGTTCTGGAGCGAGCGGAAGATAACCAAGGCCAGAGAGTGGTTCCACCGCACAGTGAAGATAGACTCTGACCTGGGGGATGCCTGGGCCTTCTTTTACAAATTTGAGCTCCAGCATGGCACAGAGGTGAGTGTGTGCCTGGGAACAGGGGAGGCAGCAGCAATCCCTGGCTGGCAGGGGTTGTTCAGTCCTGGGATTGCTGCAGTGCTAGGTTGAGCAGGCTGCCACTGCTCCTGCCTGTGTGGTCACAGGGGAGACTGGGTGTCCTGCCTGGTCATGAATGAGCATGCACAGGCCTGTGCAGTGGTTTTTCAAAAGTGCTGTCATTAGCTGAGCTGTGTTTCAGGCTGCTTTGCTGTCCACAGCCTTGCTGGTTCATGCAAAAATCTCTGCAATGAATCTTCCTCTTGTAAAACTCAAGCTTGCTCAGAGGGAATTGTGCTGCAGTTGTGGTGCTGGGTTTGTGTAACTGGGGCTGTTTCTTCCCAAGTGTCGAGTACAGGTTGCACGTGAACACAGCCAGAGGAACAGCCAACTCTAATCTCTTACAGCAGTTTTTACTGCTGAAATGATGGGGCTGTTTATCTTCTGACTTCAGAGAGACCTTTCACTTGACACAGCTCTTGCAGGTGGTAATGCACAAGTTTCTGCTGCAGTTTCTCTGCAATAGTCAAAACTTGCTTACCTGCAGCTCAGCCAGGCAGGAGACTTGCTGCTTCTGAATTTTGATTTGGACTTCTTTTGAAAATAACAGACCCCAAACCCCACCATTATTTTCAGAAGAGTGTTTGAATCAGGGAGGGTTCAGTTTTTGGCTGTGTTCCGGAACAAACCAGGACAAACTGTCATTTTTCTTCCCTGTAGGAGCAACAAGAAGAGGTGAGGAAGCGCTGTGAGAATGCCGAACCTCGCCACGGAGAGCTCTGGTGTGATGTCTCCAAGGACATAGAGAACTGGCAGAAAAAGATTGGAGAGATTCTTGTGCTTGTGGCAGCCAAGCTGAAAAATACCTTCTAGAGTGTGCTGGCCTCAGCTGCCTCAGAGGTCCCTGTAGGACTTAATCTGCTCGTGGTGCCCTTTCAGTGGCACAGATTTCGAAGGACAGAACATGGATGATGACAGGAAGGAACTTTCTCCCAAAAGGAAAAACTGCTTCCTTCTTTCCCCAGTGTGGCCATCAGCTTCTGCAGCACATGGGGGCATTGTAGCTGCTATCACATAGGAGACAGGAGCAGTCTTGTGAGGCTCTGTTGGCATTTCCATGTTGATTCCCTGATTCCCCCTGCAAACACTAGCTTTAATTAGCGCTTGTATGGGTTCTGACATGTGGCAGTCCCTCTGTTCTTGGCCCTGGCATGTGTTCCCTGTCCCCCTTTAGTGTTTTGGCCCATCTGATGTTGGTTCCTTGTCAGCAGATCTGCGTTGTTGCTGTTGGAATACACTGAGTGTCCTTGAAGGAGATGGGTGGAGTTTTGGGAGCAGCCCAGCAGCACAGGGAGAGGTCTGGGCTGGCTCCTCTTCTTTAGGTGCTTTAGTTTGGTCTCTGCTAACAAGCAGCTGCACAGCTTGGAGATCTTCCTCCAACCTGAGCAGCTGGAGCATTTTGTCAAATTCAAAAGCATATTTTTAGAGAACTTTTCCTCAATTTTTAAATGTATATAGTAAAGCTTATTCTTTTAGGTATCTGAGTTCATTAAGCACAGTGGTGGTTTGAAGTAACAAGGCAAAACTCAGCAGTCCCTGCAAGCCCTTTTGAAGGAAGAACATTTCTTTAGAGTTGTTGGGAGATTGTGCTGTTACACAGCTGTGACTGCCTGTGGCTGGGAAGTTTGGGATGGCTCCCTCCAAGTGCAGATAGAAAAAAGCATACTCAAGAGAGGGAAAGCTTTGTGTTTGGGACCCTTTGTACACTGTCTTCAATTTTCTACACTTGTGGTGTGTACTATTTTTACCCCAACCTCCTGACTTGCTTGTGATCATAGAATGAGAAGCTGTACTGTCTTACACCTGAGGCTATAGCAGCTGTATCCAGGTCTGTGGATGTGCATTATCCCATGTATTTAGTTGGAGGAGAAACTCCCTTATTACTTGTTGGAGAATATGTATAAAATACAGCTTCTTTTTTTTGTTTCCTTCTGTTGTCTTTGAGTGTGATTCTGACTGGGAAGAGGGGGTCTGATAGCAGAAACCTTTGGACTTATCAAGCTCCCAGCACTCTGGGAAGGTGCCTGCCAGTGGTGGCTGCACCAAGCTGGGCTACAGCCTCTTGCTGAAACCGATGAGAAGCCAAAAACGGATCTTCCAATGCTGGAGCAGAAAGGCTTTTGCTTCCAGGTTGATCTGGAAGCAAAAGCCTTTGTTTCTTTGGGCTCACAATGGAAACTGTTGTGCATTCTCTGGAGAAGCTGATGAAAGGGTGTAGATCATGGATGTTCCATGGAATTGTAGTTTCCCAAAGGTGAGTGAGAGGCATTGGGAGTTGAGAGGCTCTTGCTTAGGGATTTTGTGACATTGCTGGAAGAGAGTGGAAGAGTTTGGGAAGGGGAATGGAGATGATGTTCAAGGGAGAGGGTAGACATGGCAAGGGAACCTGGCTGGACAAGGATTCAAGACTGAGGCAGAAATTGCAGGATAAAAAGTTTAAAAGTTTTCAATGTGTGCTGTCCTTCAGCTTCTTGTGCTCCCATGGGGGCTATATCCTGCTTTTCTGGGCAAGGAATGTGGCATTCTGATTCCTGGTGTGGTGATGTGCTGGGGAAAGCTGGCTGCTTGTGGTGCATAAATCCCTCTGCCCAGTGATGCTCTGGTGTTGGTGGCTGCAGAATTGGGATGGGAAAGGGAAGTGGGAATTGCAGTGGTGTGGCTTTTTCTGCTGGACAGATTCCTGACTTGTATTGGGAGCATTTTCCTTGAGCCAGGTAACGCTTGTGCAACCCACTGATGGGATCCTCATGCTACCCCTGCCTCCTGCTTAGGTGGCACCACCACATCTTGCAAGAAACTTTTGGGATGTAGAAGCCCCAAGGAAGGGGCCCTTTGCTGGACACTGTGCCACCTTCTCACAACATCAGGCTCCTTTGGCCACCTGCTCCTGGTACCTGCAACTTTCCTTTCCTTTGGGCTGCATTCCTTAGCTTGGAGATTATTTTTTCTTACTTAAAAGGGACCATCGGTCTTAGAGCCTTTTAATGTTTGCAGATGTCTTGGTGGTTTTTGAATGGATTATGGCACCCATGAATTTTAGCTATATATAGAGCTCAATAAAGAAGTTATATGGGTCCTGTCCCAGTGGAATGCTGCAGTGTGCTGTGGGTCCCACTTCCTGGGGAGGGACGTTCTCACCAAGCTGAGCAGAGCTGGATTATTCACCATTTGTTCTATTTCTTACTCAATCACCCACATTCAGCTCCTCAGTGGAGCCTTGTTGCAGTCAGTTCATTTTTTCCCAAAACTGATACGAATTGAGTCAGGGCAATTTCTGTGCCTGGGCTGGGGGTGAGGTACAAAATGCAGAGGGGAAGGGGGAGAGGGCTTTGGTTGGAAGCACGAGCACACTGCTCATATTGATATTTTGGGGGTCTCAAACCTGGACAGTCACTTTTGCCATGAGTTGGTGTCCTTGTCAGCATTCACCCACTGTGCTCTGGGAATGCGGAGCGAAAGAATCGCCCCACGCCAACAGAAATCGAAACTGCGGGGGTTTGAGCGCAGCGTGCAGCTCCGGGCTGGGGACACGCGTGGTTTGTAATCCCCGGGTGGCTGCAGCGGGGGCTCCTGCCCTGCCGGCCCCTCCGGGACACGGGGACCCTGTCCCGGCCGGCCCCGCATCCCGGGCCCCGCCGCTGCTCTCCGCGGCCCGGCGGCGGTGCCGTGTCCCGTCCCCCCCGCGGCGGTGCCGTGTCCCGTCCCCTCCCACCGTGGAGCCAAGTTCAAACCGCGGGCCCCGGCGCAGCGGGACGGGGCCGGACCGGGCTCCCCGGGACCGCCGCAGGGGCCGCGCCCGCGGGGCTCCATGGTGAGTGCGCCGGGACACCCCCTTGTCCCCGGGACCCCCTTCCTCTGCTCCGGGACACCCCTCCCTGCAGCCCACCCGTGGACCGGAGCTCGGCTCGGCCGGGGTGGGACTTGCAGCACCGGCGGTGGGGCATGGGACCTGTCGGGCGGTGACTGCTTCTCCTGGAATGAGGCTTGGACCCACCGGGAGAGGGGCTCGGACTGGTCGGGATGGGGCCAGACCACTTGGGAAAGGGCTTGGAGCAGTTGGAATGGGGTTGGGTTGCGTCCAAATGGGACTTGGATTCTTAGAAGGGTCGCGATGGGACAGAGCTGGGAGTCCGTGAGGAAGGGGCTCGGGTCTGGCCGGGAAAGCTGGTCCAGCTGGGATCAGGCTGCTGTGTCTGGGATGAGGCTTAGACCTCGCTGCGATGGGGCTTGGATCTGGCTGGTCCTGAGGTAGAGAACGGAGGGTCTGTCCCTGCCTTGGGGCTCTGGGTGGTGACAGTCCCTTTGGGTAGGAGGGACTCGGGGACAGTCTGGCTGGCTGGAAGGACCTGGTGACCCTGGTGGGGTTCCCAGGCTGGCAGCAGGAATTGCCCCTTGCTGCCCTGCTGGCTGGGACTGGCAGGAGTGCCAGCAGGACTGCTCTATCAACAATGGTGATTCCCCTTATCTCCTCGTATTTGCTGGAGGATTAGAGTGAGGATGAGATTAGCTCTGCTTGCCCTGCTCCCGTGCTTCCCAAGGCTGCTCCTTCACTGCCAGCTCTCCCCTAGGAAGGGATGTGCCACCTGCCTGTAGCTTGCTGCTGTGGGATGGGGGCAAAGGCAGAAGGAATAACCTTAAATCAGCTGCTGAACTTGTTCTCCTCCACCCTGAAAGGGGAGAAGTCAGGAGCAGGATTTGCCACCTGGATCTCCCTGCATCCTTGTTTTGTCACTGCTGCTTTCCTGCTTTCCATGGTGGGAGGAAGCACCTACAGCACCTGCTGACCTTCTGCCCTGGCTGTTCGCTGGACTACTCTGCACTTCCTTCTGGGCTGAGCACTGAGCCCAGGCTTGGCTGTCTTGGAATGCTGGAAATGGTGTGATTTCTCCTGAAACTGGGTCCCAGTTGTTTAATAAACCACTGCAGGGAAGTCATTCCAATTTTCATGGCAAAATTGCACAGCCATGCCTTCCTGGCAGAGGAAACCTCTGGAGAGCAACCCTTAGACTTTGGTCAGGGTGTCCTCATGGAAGCAGTGCTCTCCTTTGATTATACCCTTGGCTCTCTGCTTAATCACCTCTGGGGCAAGATCTCCCAGTGGTTTGCAGGGAGCAAAGCCAGGAGCACAAGGAGACTTCCCTGTCCTTCCCATCTCCTAGGCAGAGCTCAGCTCTGCTGGAAGGTGTGTGGTGATTAGGGATGCTGAAGAGCCTGGTGGGATTTCTACTGGTGATACCTGGGTTTGCTCCTCCCTTTGCATGTGCTCCGAGGTGATGGTTGTGTCCATGTGTTCCCAGAACTGTGCTGTGTTGAATTTTGCCTCATGTTAATCCTCCATCACTCCCATTGAGCTGCAGGAGGATGGGAAAAGGTTTCTTCACCCTTTTGGAGCCAGGTCCAGCTCAGGATAGAGTACGTGTGGATTTTATGAACAAACCCCCCAGGTTCTCACCAAAGAGGACAGATGGAGTGTGCCTGGGCTTGGAATTCAGTGAGGGAAATTCTTCCTTCTGGCTTCTTGGAGCAGAGGAGCAAGTGCAGAG
Source organism: Onychostruthus taczanowskii (assembly GCF_017590055.1). NCBI lineage: Eukaryota > Metazoa > Chordata > Aves > Passeriformes > Passeridae > Onychostruthus > Onychostruthus taczanowskii. The sequence goes on along the minus strand of NW_024498418.1, from coordinate 241,900 downwards.
GTGCTGGGGAAGGCAGTGACCCCTGAGCTGAGGTGGGGAGCAGCAGGCACAGGCTGCAGGCAGAGCTGTGGCCCCTTCCCCCTCGCTTTGGCTGCAGCACAGGGGTTGCATAGTTGGAATGAGCTGAGCTGCTTTCTGCCTGCCCAGACCTGACACCTGCAGCATGAGGGTTGTTTGGGAGGGGATTGTGTTTGGGGGGGACTTTTCCTGAAATGATAGAAATGCCAGGATGGGGCCCCAGGGCTGTGCCATCACTCAGAGTGTGGAGATGTATTGAGTTGTTGGGTTCCTTTCCTGGCATAAATTTTGAGCTCCCCATCCTCACTCTGCTGCTGCTGGGCTGCTCAAATATCCCCAGTCCTGGTCACTTGAGCTTGTGCTGGCTTTTCTTCAAAGCTGTGGGATTCATCCCTGCCTCGGAGGGTCCATCCACCCCCTCCCTGTGCCCCTCTGCCAGCTCAGGTGTCAGCACTTGGGGTTCCCCGCTCTGCAGGGGCCAGCGTGGGGCTGCTGAAGGTTTGGAGCCAGGAGCTCAGCAGCAGCTGGGATGTGCTGCTGAGAGCAGATGCTTGTGCTGCTTATGTGAGGGTCCCCAAGCCTGGGGTGAGCCTGAGCTGCGGGGAAGCTGGAAAATGCTGTATCAGTTCCATCCATGCAGCAGAGGTGTGGGAGCATCCTTTTGAGGGTGTTTCAGCTGTTTGAGCTGAGGTGTGGATGTTGCTGGTGGGGACAGCAGCTCCTGCCTCCAGCTCCTCTCCAAGGATTCCAGCACCTCCCTCTCTGCTCCCCTTGGGTTTTGGCACTTGAGATTCTCTGGCCTTGAAATGGCACGAAATGGGGATCTAGTGGAACCATGTTGGGGCAGAGAGCTCAGGGATGAGCCCCACAGGCTGTCACGGGTCCCTGGCATAGCTCTGTGCCAAGAACCCGCCTGCTGGCATCAGAGAGAGCTCTGTGTGTGCCATGGGCAGCGCTGCTGGGCTGGGCTCAGGATGGAGCAGTTTCCCAAGGGCTTTGCCCCAAGGGAAGATGGCTCATCTCACGGCAGGATGTTCTTTGGGAGAGGAGACAGTTGAGGCTCCTCCATCACATGTTGCATCTTCAGGTACAGGTCCCATGGAGCTTCTGGCTAGGGGTTGAAGGCAGAGCCCAGGGCATTCCTTAATCCCCAGCTGACTCTGAGCCCTTCCCTGGCAGATTTTCCCCCGGGTGCTCTCCTGCGCTGTTCTGCTGCTCCTGCTGGTGGCCGTGCTGAGCAGAGGCAGGAGGTGCAGCATCGCCAAAATCCTGCGGCAGTACCGCGCCGTCATCTTCCATGAGATCCAGAACCTGGTGAGCCGAGGCAGGGCTCTGCCCTGGGAATGCTGCTGGGCTGGGATGAGGGATGTGGGGAGGGAAGCTTAATATGGAGCTGGCTGCTTTGCCAGCAGCGTTGGGGAAGGGGTTGTGTTTAAATGGGGGATCCTTGCTCCAAGTGGGAGCTGCTGGATCTTCTTGCTTTATTTCTCCAGAGGAACCTGACTGGCTCGGTGTACAGGAGCAGAAGGGCTGGGCCCGCTTGTCGTTCGGACAAGGTGAGCACGGAGGGACCCGGGGCTGGGGCATCGCGTGGGCTGAGCCCCCAGGGAGACACGGAGCTCCCTCCCTGCCCGGGGCCCTGTGCTTCTCCTCTGCAGGACCAGAAGATCCTGCTGTCCATCTACAACATCAGCATGTCCCTGCGGGAGGTGGGGGCTGGCACCCTGCAGGGCCCTGAGGAGCTGGCAGTCTGGAGGGTGGCCAGGAATACCGACTTTGTGCTCCGGGAGAACTGCAGGAAAATCAGCAAGGTAGGAAGCCCTCTACTTCCCAGCCATGTCAGTGGCTCCCAGTTCCCAGGGCTGTGGGCAGAGCTTACCTTGTTTGTGCTCTCCTGGCTGCCCATGAGGAGTCTCCAGGCTCTCCCTCTTCACTCCAGGAGCTGGGGAATGCTGATTGCACATCCATCCCTGGGAGCTTCAGAATAACCAGGGGAAGGAGGTTCAGTTGTGGCAGTGTGGGCCAGGCTGGTGGGGTTTTACCAGTGCTTCCCAAGTGGGTTTTTCCATATGTGCCATGATGCCATGGCTGAGGGGAACACAGGGCCTTGTTCTGGTGGGTTGCTCACTCTGTGGGTGCATTCACCCTGTCCTGCTCTTGCTCCTGAGTGCTCACAGGCAAGAATTGGGATTTCTCCCCTAAGGGCTGGTCTGGGTTCCTCTGGTACGTCCAAAGCTCTGGTGGGGAAAGCCCATCCAGGAGGATCCGTGTGGCAGCACCAGCAGTTCATCAACCAGCAGGGAAAACCAAGGGCAGCAGAGTGCCAGCTCCCAGCTCTGCCTGACCCTGGCACAGGGCTGGGACTGTCCTCCCTGCCACTGCTGGGGACATTGGCTGGGGACAGCCCTGCCTGGGGTCTGCTGGTGTGGGATGGAGCTGCTGCTGCTCTGGAGATCTGCTCTGGTGTCCGTGGGTGTGCTGTGGAGTGCACGCTGCCAGCTTAGACAGGCACAGCCACCTTTGGGGGGACTCCTGGGGACCTGAGACCATGTCCTTGCCATGGCCGTAGGCAGTTTGGCCACCTCAGCCATGTGTGTGGTGCCTTTTGTCCCCTGACTAATGTCAGTGTGATGTGGGGGGGATTTCTGCCCCTCCCTCGGCACACGGAGAGCAGAGCCCACCGCGCACATCCCCGGCTCCGCCGCGGCGCGGGGCAGCCGCCCGCAGGAGGAAGCGGCTGCGGGAGATCGGCAGGAAGGCGGAGAGGCTGGCGACCTGCTGGGAGAAGCTCAATGCCCTGCACGCACCCCGCCAAACATCCTGGGACTCGTAGGGACGCCCTCGCCGCACGCCGGGGGGATGGATGTGCTGCTCCAGCCCCGGGGCTGCCGGTGGCTCGTTTGGGAACCTGGGACAAACTCAGCCTTGAGGGCGGAGGCGTCGCTGCCAGCAGATGCCAGAGCTGAATCCATCCTCCTGCTCCAAGCGGTGCCCAGGCAGCGGTTCCACCACCCGTGCCTGGGGCTGGCAGGTTGGTTTGCTGTGGGACGGCTGTGGCAGAAACCTGGGACACCAGAAACACTGGGAAGAGGAAGGGAAAGGACTAAAAAGAGAAGGTGAGGTGTGGATTCTTAGTTGCTCCTGGCCCTGCAGCAGCTGCTGCTCTCTTGAGGACAATGGGTGTGTTTTGGGGCAGAAAGAGGACATGTGGGGCCATGGCTCTGGGGGCTCTGCTGGAAGTGAGGCCGCAGTCCATCTGCAGGGCTCCGAGGTTGTTAGGGCTGTGCATGGGGACAGTGCCCTGAGGCACTGCTGGCATGTGCAGAGCAGCCGGGCACCCACAGTGGACAGGGAAGTAAAGGTGCATCAATGGGGAAGCCTGGGGAGTTCTGATATCCAAAAATACCAGGCAGGGTGGGGGCTTGAGGCCAAGGCTCAGCCCTGATGAGAGGCAACACTATGGAGGGAACTGGGTGCTTGGCACTGTGGGTGCCCCAGCAAGGAGGGAATGGTGGGGTGTGGGGTGAGGAGAAGTGAAGGGCATCCTCCCTTGCCACTGTGCTCTGCCAGCACCCTGCCTGTGGCCTCCACTGCTTTGTTGGGTATCAAACAGCCACTGGGAAGCCAGAAATAAAACCTCTCCTTCCCTGGAAGTACTTTGGGTGCTTTATCTGGTGATCCAGGGGCTCTTGTGCTGTGGATGGAGCTGGCACAGTGCTGGCTCTGGCCATGGTGGCTGGGCTGTGGAAGCCCAGGCAGAAGCCCACAGCAGTGGAGGGCACAGTGGCATCCTGCCTCTGCTCACTCTGTCTGCATCCCTGCTGTGGGGCGATGGAAACCAGGAGCTGCTTTTTTGGAAGGACACTTCCCCTGGAGCAACAGCCGGCAGGGCCTGCAGTGTGCCCGTGCCTCAGTTTCCCCAGCCCGTCTCCGCCCGTGTGGCTGCAGTCCTAGCCCTGAGGGGCTGCGGAGGACACGAGATGGCAGCAGCGGGCTGTGTGTGCTGCGCGGAGCCGGGCACTGCCCGCGCCCTGTGTTCCCATGGCCACACCAGCATCGCCGGCCCTCGGCCCCACTGAGCCCCGGCCACCGACCCGCTGCGGGCAGGGCTGTGGCCAGGGGGGCACTGAGCGCTGCAGGGAGTGGGGTACCCCCCAGGCCCTGGGGAGGTGGGGGTCGGCTCTCCCTGGGGGTTTTTGGGGGTTCAAACTAGGGAGGGGGGAGTCGGGGAGGGGAAGGCAAGGGGTGCTCAGGGGTCCTTGCCCACCCCCTGCCCCTGGGAATTGGGCTGGGAGGAGCTGGAAGGGCTTCGTGACCAGGGGTGGGTGGATGAGAGCCCTCCCTGCCCTGGGCACATCAGAGTCACTGGGCTGTAGCAGGGTGCAGGCAGGACCCGCTGGTTTGATGGGGCAGGACAGGGACCCTGGTTCGGGGGTCAGGGCAGGGGGTGCAGCCTGGGAATGCTGCTCTCCTGGGGTCCCTGGGAGATGCTGCCTGGCACGGAGCAGGCTGGCACCAGGGGCCATCCAGGGAGCCACAGCTCAGCAATCCCAGTGCCAGAGGCCGCCTGGAGCCATGCTCCTCCCTGGCTGGCCCCATCATGCCTGGGCTCCTTCCTCTCAGCTCCATCCTCCTCCTCGGGAGCCAGCACTGCCCTTTCTGCTGCCCCCACAGGAGGTTTTGCATTGCTTCTGTTCCTGGGTTTTTTTTCTTATTCCTCCTCCCTTATCCCAACCACCATCCCTCCACAAACCACGAGCATCCCAAAATAGCCCTATTGACACTTGATATCCCATGGATGAGGCTGGGGGCCACGGCAGGACCTGATAGCTCAAGCACCAACAGGATCGGGACGGTGGCTTGGGACAGGGTGACTCCCAGCCTTTATCAAGGCTGGAGCAAAGTCCCCCCTTCAGTGACCTGTCAGCACCTTCCCAGATAAACCAGAGCAAAAACCACCTCCCTTTACTACCCTTCCCTCACGGGCAGCTGCTGCTGGGAACCTGGTGTGGCAGTGGGAATGAGTGCATGGAAAGGAAGGAAAGAGTGAAGGAAGAAGCAACAGGGAGGGAGGGGGAAAAACGAGGTCGTTGTGATGGTGGAATCACAGCAAAAACAGCCGGAAAAAGGAAACAGGCCCTGAAAAGTCAAATAAAAATAGCAGCGAGGCGAACCCAAGTGTGCAGCACATGGGAGTGAGCGCATTTCCTTCGAGGGCAGCACCGCGCGCTCCCGGCTGCTCCGGGGGGGCCGCTCTGATGTGGCTCCAGCCACTGCCATGGCCCCCCCAGTCCCCCCGTGCTGTGCCAGGCACTTGGCAGCAGCTCAGGGCCCGGCCAGCCCCTGCCTTGCCCGGGGTCCCCGTGTGCCCTTGTGCAAGCCCTCCGTGCTGCGGCCGCCGGGATGCGGCAAGGGCTGCACACGGGTGTGGGAGCTGAGGGGACGCAGGGGCTGGGGGCTCCTGGCCGTGCCCACAGCCCCGCCCTGTGCCCTGCCTTGTGCCCTGTGCCCCCGGCTCGCTTTGCCAGATGCATCCGAGCGCTGTGCGAGCAGCACAATCTCGGCTTCCTCCCCTCCCCGCTCGTTTTGCAATCACAGCAGGGTCCCGCTGGGAGATGGGGGTTGGTGGAGTGGCTGCGGGGACAGGGATAGGGGCGAGGATGGGGGCTGGTGCTCCTTGCCAGGACCTGTGGGCTGCATTCCAGCCCAGCTCAGAGGCAGCAGCAGAGCCCAGCGGGTGGGGCACTGTTCTGGGGGACAGTGATCAGAGTGGGCTGCCGTGCCCGGGGCCCGTACAGGGGTGCAATGCCCAGCTGCTGTGCTGTGGGCCCACACCAGGGTACCGTGCCCAGGAACTGTGCGTGGGGAGCTTTGCCAGGGTCCACACTCGGGGACAGGGACTGCTGTGGCTCCACAGAGACACATTTCAGCCTCCTCACCACCACTGTCCCACTGAAACACAGCTGTCCCCAAGCCATCACCATCTTGGGGTGCTAGCAGCCCCTTTTGGCTCTGAGGGACCCTTGCCCACATAAGCCCTCTGCTTCAATCCTCATTCCCTCTGCAGTGGGGCTGGGGACCCAACCCCTGGCAGCCCTGGCACACGCAGGCTGTATCCGATGGAGCAGAGCAGCGTTTTGTTCTCTCCCATCTCTCTGCAGCTTCTTGAAGCTGCTGAAAGCCCAGATTTACAGTGTGATAAACGCTGGAGGCTCTGCAAAATATCTGACTGCTCCATCCTTTGGAGAGCGACTGGTTTGGAGGAGCGGGGAGCTCTGGGCAGCACACCCAGAGGCAGAACAGCACAGCGGGTCTCAGGGAGGAGGGATGGCCGGGACTCATGGAGCCGTGCCATGACCCAGGTGGGTCCCAGAACCCCTGGCCATGGGTCACCGGGTGCCTAAGCCCCTGTGGGCAGTGGGAAAGCGCCAACCCCCCCCATCATTTCTTGGGCCTCTCGCTGGTTGTTGGAGCATCTGCCGACCAGATTGTGCCGCGGCGTGCCGGGGTGCCCGTGCCAGGACATGCCAGCCGGGAGGCGGGGTGTGCCCAGGCCCAGCTCCGGGTGTGCTCCCCTCCCTGTGCCCTCGTTGCTCGCTCCCCTACTGGGTGCCGCGGGCTGCTCAGCGGGAGCCTGCGTCCTCATCCTCGCCGGGAAGGGCTGGGAGATGCTGGAAAGCGGCTGCTCCGCTGTCTCCGACAGCAAGAGGTTCGCAGCCTCGGGGCTGTGCCTGCATGTGGGTGTGAGAGGGTGCTGGGGTGTGTGTGCACAGATGTGTGTGTGCATGTGTGTCCGTGCATCACATGCGAGTGTGTACACGTATGTGTGTGTACGTGTGTGTGTACACGTGTGCATGTACACGTGTGTGTGTGTGTACATGTGTGTGTACATGTGTGTGTACACGTGTGTGTGTACATGTGTGTGTGTACATGTGTGTGTGCACACGTGTGTGCGTGTACGTGTGTGTGTACACGTGTGCATGTTCACATGCGTGAGTGTGTGTACATGTGTGTGTACATGTGTGTGTACACGTGTGTGTACATGTGTGTGTACACGTGTGTGTACACGTGTGTGTGTACATGTGTGTGTACGTGTGTGTACATGTGTGTGTACACGTGTGTGTGTGTACACTTGTGTATGTACACGTGTGTGTGTACACGTGTGCATGTACACACACACGTGTACACACACATGTACACACACACGCGTACATGCACACGTGTACACACACACATGTGCACACACATGTACACACACACGCGTACATGCACACGTGTACACACACACATGTGCACACACATGTACACACACACGCGTACATGCACACGTGTACACACACACGTGTACATGTGTGTGTACATGTGTGTGTGTACACGTGTGTATACCTGTGTGTCTGGGCACACGCCGGGGCTGTTGTGAGTGTGTGCAGGGCTATGCACACACCTGTGTGTGATTTCAGGTGTGTAAACGCCTGTGCACGTGGCTCCCCTCCACGGCTGCCTCCCGGCAGGGTGTCTGAGCCCCCGGTGCCGCTGACCCCGTGTCCCTCCTCCCCGTGCCGGAGCTGCCATCGGGACCGGCAGGCCTCGACGCGGGGCAGCCGCGGGCCTGGGCTGCCGGACCCGGCAGGAGCGAGGGCTCTCCGGGAGGCTGGGTGCTGCCGATCGGCCCCGATGGGATCGCGGCTCCCCGGGCGGGTGCCGGTCCCGGCGGCTCTCGGCGCCCAGCGGGAGCCGGGCACTGCTGAGAGCCGGGCTGGTCCCCGCTCCCATGGCTCCGCGCTGTCATGGGGCACATCCACACCGAGCTGTCATGAACATGAGGGGCTTCTGGGGCTCGTTTGGGGAAGGGGGAACCGAGCTGCCTCCCGCCCCAAGGACCCTGGCCCCACTGCTCAGCCCGCAGCATCCTGCGCCGGGGCCCATTGTTCGGCCGCGCCGGGCTGCGGGGCAGGATTTCTTTGTCAGAGCTCGGCAATATTTTATTCTAACAATTAACCAAACACGCCCGGCCCCCCAAGCCTGTTTGTGATTATTGGAGGGCGAATTCCCCAGCCTCTCTCCCTCTTGGTGTTGGCTCCGCCTGGGGCTGCACCGGGTGGAAGGGATCCAGCCCCTCTCCCATCCGCTCAGGGCTGGGGACCCCCAACCTCGCCGACAGCCCCCCACTCCTGCAGCCAGCGCTGGGGGGCTCGGTGACCCCCTCGGGAGCCCGCGAGCATGGCCCGCATTGTCTCGGCAGCAGCGGGATCCGGGGGGCGCAGGGGCAGCGGTGACTCTCGGCGGGGGGATGTGAATCACAGCCCTCGCTCTCCGGGCAGGATGCGGCCCCGCGCTCCCAGCTTGCCGCATGCCAGCCACGGACCGCAGGCTTTGTCCTCCGCAGGGTGGAAGCGGCTCGCTGCCCGTGGTGGGATGGGATGGGGCCACTGCTCTTCCTGGGATGCTGGCGCAGCTTTCCCAGCTCCAGCTTCGGGGTGGGATGAGGGTGCTGTGGGCTGCGGGTGCCTCCTGCATCCTGGCTCTCTCCGAGGCTCCTCGCCGTGCTTGGGCTGCATCCTCATTGCTGCGCCAGTGGTAAAAAGAGTTGGCGCTTCCCTTCGAAAACTCTCCTGGAGGGTGAATTGCCCAGCTCAGGTTATCAGATCCCTGTAAAGTCCTTGCCTGGGGCCATCTCCCTGCTGCCGCAGTTCCACGTTCCCGACAGCGGATACTGAATTCCTTTCCTGTAGCTGTGGCCTGAGCTAGCAGCCTCCTCCAGGTGCTGTCCGTGGGCAGGGGAATCTGGAGCTCAGGGTCGGGGTGAGCACTGAGGGTGATGCTGCTCGCTGGGAGTGAAGCAGCCGAAGCCAGTGCCCTGCAGAGTGGCATCTGTGTTTGTTGGGGGCTATCAGCCATCCTGGGGAGACACCCTGAGCAGGTTTCTCTGGCTGCTGCCGGGAGTGAACGGATGCTGGGAGCCACTGGGACACGGGAGGGGGGCTGCAGCTGCAGGGTGGGAGGATAGAGAGGTGACCTGTGCTACGGTGCTGACCCAGCTATGCCTGCATCCTCAACAGCTGGCTGCAGGCATGGGGCAGGAGTGAGAGCAGGCAGCATCTCCTGCCTGCTGACCCTGCCGGTAACATTCCCTGTCCCTCCCTGCCGCTGCACACATGCCACTGCCTAAACCTGCTCCTTCAGAGCCAGGGCACCTTCCTCAGCGCTGCTATCCGGCCCCGGGCTCTCAGTCTGATCGTGGATCTTAAAATACAGCGAGTCATCGAAGCAGAGCCGTTCGGGCGGCCGGGCCAGGCAGGGCAGCCGCAGGGCAGCACCGGTGAGCAGCCCGGCGAGCAGCGGGGCACCGAGGGCCACCGCCAGCCCCGCAGCTTGGCACAGCGCCTGCCCGCCCACCCCCCGGCCCCCCCACTGTCCCTCCACCACCCCGCTGGCATTGCCCCCAGAGGGGGACAGCTGAGAGGGCTGTGACCCGGAGGTGTCCTTGGGTGCTACCAGGATGGCCACGACGCTGGCTGCGGCGCCGAGGATGCCGGGCAAGCCGTGGAGGTTGTGGATGCCGCACTGGTCGTGGAGGGTGAGTTTCCTCGCCAGGAGCGGGGTGAGGAACCTGAAGCCGAGGACACACACCAGGGCTGAGAGGCTGCCCAGGGCAAGAGCAGCCACTGGTGGCATGGCCATGTCGGCCACCACGCCGATGGCCACCCCGCCGGCCAGGCTGCCGTTCTGCAGGTGGCCGGGGCTGAGCTTGCCGTCCCTCTCCAGCAGGCTGGAGGCCACCACGGTGGTTATGGCACCAGCACTCATGGCCAGGAGGGTGTTTAGGATGGCACGGTGCTGGGCATCGCCAGGTTGGCAGGGGACAGCCACGAAGCTGGGCCAGAAAACCCAGAGGATGAGTGTCCCCACCAGGGACATGAGGTCAGAGCTGGTTGTTGGGATCTCCTTGGGGTGCAGTGGCTGCTGTGTTGCCCTGAAGAGAGCCTTGGACACGCCAAGGCCGAAATAGCAGGAGAAGACGTGGATGGTGATGGTGCCGCCCACATCCAGAACGCCCAGACAGGTGACAATGACCCACTCGCTGGCGAGGTAGATGGGGATCTCACAGGTGGCCATGACGAGCAGCTGGCAGGGGCTGGCCCTCCCCAGGATGGCCCCCACGGAGATGAGCACTGTCACAGCAGCGAACACAGAGATGAGGAGTTTGTGGAGGTCCAGGTGGATCTGGCCATGGTGGAAGTGGTGGAGCAGGCCCTGCAGCACCAGCGCCCACTGCATGGAGAAGTTGAGCAGGAGGAAGTTGTGGGTGAGGGCGCTGAAGCCGTAGCGGGGCAGGAAGGTCAGCAGGAGTCCCAGCCCCACCACCAGCATCACCTGGATGTCCTGGAAGAAGGGGAAGGTGCTGTAGACCTTGTTGGCCACCAAGTTGGTATCCTCCCCTTGCGCCGAGGGCTCATCATAGGTGACGAAGAGGGCAAAGAAGAGGAGCAGGGCGCCCTGGAAAAGCCCCAGGAAGAGGGGCAGGAGGCGACGGGGATAGGTGGAGGGTGGCACAGCCATCCTGGAGTGGACAGGAGGGGATGGTGGTCAGTGGTCAGCAGGGCACTGGTGTGAGGTGACAGCCCAGCAGCACTTCTGGGGTGAGCTCTGCTTGTTCCTACATCAGGGATTTTATGGCCACGGTTAATTATTAACCAAAGAGCTCAGTTTATGTTCCAGAAGAGGAGGGGTTTGCCCCTCCCTTCTTTAAACACAGCACCCATAAAGTAACCACATGTTCTTGTTTGGCCGCCATAAAAGTGGACATGAGGGGCATTATGATTTTGAAAGGAAACAAGAAAAACCTGTGGTGGGGCAGATGAGGGAGAAGGAATTTGGTGAGGAGCTGGCCAGGGATGGGGGTACCACTGCACTCATCCCCATTTTACTTATCCCCATCCAGGAATGGCGACCTCCCTGCTGCAGCCCTGGAGTGCTGCTGGCGGCTCAGACAGTGCCAGCTCCCGCTCTGGCTCTGCCATGTTACGCTCCAGGTTGGCTCTGGCACTGCCACCACTCCATTCTGTGGGATGATGCACGTTTTCCTTATCCACCACTTGGATTTTGCAAAGCGCCATAAAGCTCCAAAGCCAGGGCTGCAAAGATCGTTTTCTCACAGGTTTGCATTGGCTTAAATGGCTGGATATTCATTAACAATTAGCGCGCGAGAAAAACAAAGCCCAGAGCAGCCAAGCAGCTACCCCGAAGTTTCTGGGTTGCTGCTTAGTGTGACATTTTGCCAGTGAATGTCTGGAAAAAAAGAAATTAAAAAAAAAATATATGAGAACCACAAGAACAAAAGGCAGAAGGGTTGGTAAATATTTGTTCCAGAGAGGAGATATTTTTGTGCTGTCCCTGATCTCAACACCCCTGCCGCGGGCGCTGGCTCCGCGCCGCTCTTCGTCATTGTTACTGGAGGATGAGGCAGGCGAGGGCGCAAAATGGGAAACAATTGTTGAATAATCTGCACGAGGCTCCTCTGCCAAACCCTCCCCGGCAATTTTTCAACCCAAAGATGCTGGAAATGGGGGCAACAGAGAGGAGAAGGTGGTGCTTTGAAGGCAGTGCCTTTGATGGGTGAGATGGGGCTGCGTTGCACCTGAGCCATGGCCAACAGCAACAGAGGGGTGGTGGGAGCAGTGGGGGTTTTGGGATGGGAGTTGGGATGCTTTGTCTGCCCCTGACATGTTTCTGCTGCATGGCTGTGGTGCTAACAGCAGTGGATGCTCCCGTGGGGATCCCTCACCCAAGGAAATGTGGGGCTGGGGTCTTCATGGTGCCATTCAGATCTTTGCTGTCCCTGAGGTGGCTGGGGATGGGATGGGATGGGATGGGATGGGATGGGATGGGATGGGATGGGGTGGGGTGAGCAGGCAGGATGCTCCCATTGCTCCTGCCTCTGCCTGCACAGGGGCACAGCCTGAGCCACCTCCCGTGGCTGCTGCCAGCTCCACCAGGCAGTGGCATGAAGGACAAAGGGTGCAGGCAAAGCCTCCCCTGGTTGCTGGAATAAAAATGGTAAAGAAAGGAGATTTTAGCCCCCAGTGCCTCACCTGTGACCCTTTGCACACCACACCAGCCCATCAAGGGGATTCTCAAGGAGCCAGCCTGGTACAGTGAAACCCCTTTGGCTGACTGTGGGTGAGATACAAACCCAGAGAGATGCTTGGAGCAGGTTGTGCTCCTGTGATGGAGAGCTGGGCTGCTCTTACAGAGCTGAGGAAACATTTTGGCTCTGGGTCAGCAAGGATTGGGCTGCTTTCAGGGTGGCTAGAGAGGGATGCTGCCTGCTTGCTCCTCTCCTGCTCCCCACAGCATCTCAGCCTTCCGATTCCTGCTTTGATATGCAGATTTTTTAAGGCATGGTTAAATCAAATGCTAAAAGGAAAAGCTATGGATCAGATCTTGTAAGAAACACAGTGCTTGGAAGACTTCAAGGTTATGACTCAGTGCCTCCTGCAAGGAGGAGGAGGAAGATGCCAGAGGGATGCATCCTTCAGGAGCATCCCAGCACTGCCAGATCTGCTGGAGAGGACAAAGAGCATATTGGGAAAGTTGGGATGTAAATGCTCTCCTGGATCTGGCCATCATCTCTGGCAAGGGGCAGAGGCTCAGGGCACCAGGAGGTCGGGGTCCCTCGCTGGACTCTGCCAGGTCAGGAGATGCTGGGGACACAGGGGGAAGCTCCTGTGCAGGGCTGGACTCAGGGCTTGGGGAGTGCTTGAGGGGGTGACACGGCTCACTCAGTGGCAATAGGGAATTGCAGGGTGTGCAGGATGTCCTTGGACACATAGTCTTTTTCCACTTGGAAATCTTGCTCTGGCAGCACTTGGGGATTTGGGATGTGTCTCTGGGCTTTTGGGATTCCCTGTGACCTACAGCACCTCACATCCCTACCAGCAGCACCCTCAGCTTTGCCATATCCACAGGGCCAACAAACAGCATATTCTTTTGATGAGCTATTGGGTACCACAATCCCCCTCCCTTGGGAAAAGGCCATCCTGTGAGCATTTCCACGCCCCAAACCAGAAGAGGCACAAAAAGCAGAGATGCCCAAGTTCTCCCCGGACCAAAGACCCCGCAGCATGAGAGGGGGAAAACCCTGCTAGGTTGCAGATTAAAAAATAACCTTTATGGCACCCATAAAAGAAGGTCAGAATTCCAAGAGGTCGCTGGGAAGGTGAAAGTCCCCCCCAAGCTCTGAAGCACCCCTGAAGGCAGCGAATGATTAACCCCACAGTGCAGGGTGCACCACTGGGATGCCACGGTCCCTGTGGGGAGAAGGTCCAATCCCTCCAGTGACATATCCAGGCACACTGAGTTTTCTCTTGGCACCAAAGGACAAGGGATGGAGGAAGCATCTGGCGAGGGCCTGGGCAGCAGGGAGGGAGGGGAGCATTGAATTCCACCCCCCACATCCCCCTTTCACTGGGGGGGGGCAGTTGTTTTATGGCAGGAGGACTGGGGAACCATTTTAGCAGGATCCACGCTGGGACTGCTGGAGGAGTTCCCCGCTGAGGGCTGGATACAAAGAAAAGCTGAATTAACCGAGGGTCATATAAGGCAACAGGATCTGACAGATCCGAGCCAATATATGCTGGCAGCAGCCAGTCCATGGCACTGTGAGAAACACTCCTGCAAATTTAACAAATCCCCACGGTCTAGAAAGTCATGTACAAGAAATTACTAATGAAGGGATCTAGTCATATCTGGATTTCCAGACGTTGGTCATGCTCCCACCGCGTTCTGCAGGCCATATAAGTACATGGATCTGAATCCCGGGTGCTGGAGAGCGGGAGGATTGTTACGATCGTCCTGCCTGACCTCCTGCGTCAGACGAGGGCTCCCGGCGAGGAGGGGATGCCGGGCGGTGGCGGCCGGATCCTGCGGCTGTGCCGGGCTGTGGATGGATGCAGAGAGAAGCCCGAAGGGGAGCAAGCCTTGGGAATGCTGCTGTGGCAGTGGAGGGGCTGCGTGCTCCCATCACCCGGTGGTGATGCGCTGGCACACAGATGAGTGCTGGGCAGGAGGGAGCAGGAGCTGCAAACTCATCCCTGCAGGGCAGCACCGTGTGATGGCAAGGAACTGCTGACAGCACCCCTGACCTGGGCATCACTCTTTAACTCCAGCTCCCTCCAGCCTGGAGCACCCCAAAATTCCCCGTTCCCTAAAGACCCTGCCAGAATCCGGGCCAGAATCCGGGCTTCCTGCGCAGCTCCGACTCTGCTCCATCCCCTCCTGCTGCCTTAACGAGGCGGGAGTGATCACCGGCGATGCTTTCGGAGCTCCGGACCAGCTGTGACCCCCCGAGCCCCGGTGCCGGCTGTCAGGCGGCGGGCAGGGGGCCAGCCCCCTCCTCCCCAGCCCCTCGCAGCCGGGTCCTGCCGGGTGGGGGGGACACAAAGCCCAACAGACGTCACCCCGGCATCACGCGGACCGAGTGGCCTTCTCCATCTTGTTAGCACATTGTGTAACACAACATGTGGAGGCGCTGGGACCGCACACGCATGCACTCCCCGACAGCCCAACCGGGGGGAAAAGAGGGAGGGGAAAAAGAAAAAAAAAAAAAAAAAAAAAAAAAAAAAAACCCAAAAAAAAAAAAAAAAAAGGAAGCAATTTAAGCTTTGAATCTTTCTCTTTAAAATGTTCTCATGGCTTCATTAGAATTTGCAGCCACAGAGGCTTTGAAGAACATGGTATAAGGAGTGAAACATCTGGAAAAATTAGGATTAATGAAAACATAATTCCCAAGACTAAAGGAAAGATTAATCCTGCGTTACCACTTGTGTGTTCCACAGCTTTTCCCCAGCTCGTAACACTGAACTTATTAAATCGCCCTGAGCTGAGTTTTCCTTTTCTCTCTCCCTCCCCTATGGAGCCCAATGGAAGCAGCTGATGCCAAATGTAAGGATAACCAACTGTGCTGGCCAGCGCTGCTGCGAGCACACCCAGCCCCGTGCCCAGGTGGGCACCCCCTGCCCAGCACACCTGGGGGGGTCCCTGGGTGCTGGTGGGGGCCCATCAGGTTTTAGGGTGCTCTGCTCTGGGCTGGTGAGTGCTGCACCCCACTGGGGCTGCACCTGCTCCTGCCTGGGGCACCGAGCAGGGTGGACACTGACCAGCTTGTGGGGTGCTGGGGAATTAAAGAAAAATTAATGAGCCCCCTCCCTGCTGCTGGGTGCTTGGCCAGGGTGGGACTGAAGTGGCTCTGAGGTGCTGGTGTCTCTGGGTGGCGTTTCTGTGAGAGCAAGGGCAGCCCTGGTGATGTGCCACACCGTGCCATGCTGTGCTGTGTTGTGCCATGCTGTGTCACACTGTGCCATGCTGTGCCACATTGTGTCATGCTGTGCCATGCTGTGCCATGCTTGCCATGCTCATGGCAAGCATGTGCTGTGTCGTGCCATAGAAAGCTGTGCCACACCATTCCATGCTGTGCCATGCTGTGCTGTGCCACTCTGTGCCATGCCATGCTCTAGCACCACCCCTGCTCCAGGATCTGGGCTGTCACCAGGGAGTTGGGACACGCCAGCCCCGTGCCAGCTGGCAGTGTCCAGCTTTGCCACTGCGGTGCTGGAGGGTACTGGGGGGGTCAAATTGGCTGTGCCAGCCCCTGTTCAAACCCCCTGGACAGAGCTGGCCTGAGATCTTGGGCAGCTCAGAGTGGAGCTCAGTCACACTGAGGGACCCTCTGGGGAAGGTGCTCTGGGGTGACAGACCCCTTGTCCCTGTAAAATCCTGCAGCAATTCCTTTGCCACCAGCAAGTACCACTGGTGGGTGCCAGTGCTGGTTTGGGGTCACATCAGAGGTTTGTCCCTGCAGCTTTATCACCACAGGCTCTGATCTGCACAAACGGGTGGGGCCGGCTCCCTCCCCGCAGCGAGAGGCTCTGGGACCGTGGTGCTTCGTGGGAAGAAGGAAAACAAGGAGAGTTCACTCCGTGATGCCTTCATCCTTCCCGCCCTGGGCACGGCGAGGCCAGGCACTCCCAGCTCCACACCTGGGATCAGCCGAGCTCCCACAGCGATCCCGGCAGCTGGAGCCTGCAAGGATCGGGATGCTCCGAAGGATGGGGACAGAGAGCAGCGCCCGTTCTGCGAGTCTCTGCTGGGGTTTGGGTGGGCTCTTGCCTGCTGGCTGCTCCCCACGATGTCAGGGTGAGGGAACCAGATGTTTTCTGCATCCCCTCCTTCTGCCCCGGATCATGCCAGGACTGCATCTGGACGGGGCCAAAGGTGTGTTTGACCCACACACGGGAGAACGGGGCTCCTTTGCCCCAGGCCTGGTGGAAAAAGGCTGCTTTGCCCCACAGACGGAGTGAAGGAAGAGGCAGCATGCCCAGGCCACTCCCCAAGAAGGGGAAGCTCCCCAGGGGCTCAAGGGGACCCCTCTCTCCCTCCTTCCCACGCTGTTGTCCCGCTCAGCTCCAGCTTGTTTTCCAGAGAGGAAACCGGCAACCTTGCTATTATTTTTTTTTTCTGATTTTTTTTTTCCTATTTTCCTTTTTCTCGCAGTGTGAGCGGCGGGGCCCAGCTGGGGGGCAGCGGTGCCGGGTGCCGGCGGGCGCCAGGTGCCGGCGGGGCGGCGCGGGAGGTGCCCGCCGGCCGCGGGGGGACAAAGCCGGCGACAGCCCGCGGTGCTCGGGGCCGTATTGTGTGAGCGAGGAGGAGATGGATGAAGGTCACATCCTGCCACTCTTCCGATGCCCGGCACCAGGAAAAAGCTGCGCTTTGTAAATATAAAAATAAACAACAAACTCTTCCCCCCATTTACCACCTTCCCCCCTCCCCAAAGAAAACAACAACAGCCCCCGCGGTATAGCAGCCACCTGCTCGGGGAAGTGATTTTTCATATAGGCAGGAAACGGGGGGTCTAATTAAATCTGGGGTCAAGAACATAAAGGGAGAACGAAGTTTATTTAGGAGTCCTCGAGGAGGGCGGGAGGGGGATGCTCAGCAGGGCTGTGGGGGAACCATAGGACGGTGTTTTGGTGGGGCCGGGGGGGAACCTGCGGGTGTTTTGGCCCCGGGGTGAGTGGCAGTGCATCACCTTCCTCCTGCCAGAGGGTCCAGCGTGCCACAGGGGACGGCGGTGGCAGTTCGGTCCTCATCAGGGCAGGGATGCTCTGGGGGACTCCCCACTCTCCCTATCCCCCTGCGGGCAGAGAAAGGAGCCCGCGGAGCGTCACGCTCAGACCTACAAGAGCGTCCCCAAGCCTTCAGCGAGATCATATGAGGTTCCTGTTTCACAAGACGGAGGATGGCATTTCCATTGTGCTCGCCGGGGATGTGTTGCAACGGGGCAGCCGCTTCCATCCTTTGTCCTCCTCCCCGCAGAGGAGGAGTCTCAGCCTCTGCCAGGGTGTCACAGCCCCCCCCCACCCCCAGCCACCAAATTTGGCTCCACTGGCCGCGGCAGCCCTCCCCGGCGGGTCCCATCCGCAGGCATCGCCCCACCGCCAGCGCTCTCCGGCTCCAAAGGCGCCTCCTTCAGCCGCCGCGCTGGGTGCCCTCGGCCGGGGTCCCCTGCAGGTTGGGGACACTCCAGGAAGGTGACACCCACCTCGAGCCGCTCCCAGCGCTGACCCTGGGATGCTCCCACTGCCTTCCCCTGCCCGCTGCATGGGCTCCTGTTTAATTTTCACTACCAATTAATAAAGGAAGGATTGACCCCACCAAAGCCCAACTGGGGAGCCCTGGGTGCTGGCAGCAGCCCCAGCTCCCCGGGGTGATGCCACCACCCCGGTCCCTCTCCCATGCCCGCAGCGGGCAGCTTCCAGCTTTTAGGAAGCACTGCAGAGACCTTTGCCTTTGGGTCGGGTGCTCCCAGCCTGGACCCGCTTTCTATTCCCCAGCTGGGGTGTGCCGAATATAAAGTATCACAGCATTGTTAGGAAAAATAATTCAAACCCACCAAAAAGGCCAGCAGCAGATGGAAGGGTGAAATCGGAGCAATTCGGGCTGGCTGTAACCCTTCGTGGGCAGGGAAGGCAGGGCAGGCAGGGGACCAGCATCCCCATCCCAGCCCTGCCGCTGGAGCTTGCGGGTGTGGAAGGAAAGGTGATGGGCTGAAAGTGTTCCAGTGCAGACTGTGGGCAGGACAGGGAATGGTTTCCCATGGGAAAGGGGGAGCTCGTGCCTGGGGGCTCATAAAACAGCCGGAATTTTAGACAGGCTTTAGGGATGCTGGGGAGTGCCTTCATCCCCGAACTCCTGCCGAAGGATGGGACATCCGAGCTGGGCACCACTCAGCCCGGGGGCTGCCCATCCCCACACTGCAGCGGGGCGTCAGGTCCCTTCTGTGACCACCGATGGGACGCAGGTGCCACCCACCACCCTGGATGCGTGTCCCCTCCCTGTCACCAGCATCCCGCCGCCGAGCCGGGCACCAGGGGTGGCGCTGGGGACGAGGACGCGTCCCCAGCCGCGGGCCTCGCTCCAGCTGGGCGCTGTTTTGTAAGGACTCCTGGGCCTCTGCGGCGCAGAGATAAGCCCAAGAATTCGCCGTCAGTTCCAAATATCCCGTCCGCTTCCTCCCGCCGTCCTCGCCGCCGCTCCAGCCCGCTTGTCTCATTTCCGCAGCAGCGTGCTGGGGAGCGCTTCCTGTTTTCCCCCCGGCCCCGGGGCGGCGGCGGGGGGCGAGGGGCGCGGGGAGGAAGGGCAGGACAATGGGCGCAGGTCGGGACGGGCAGCTGCCCATCGCCCGGCATGGGGGTTCCTCGGTGGCCCGGCAGGGGGAAGGCGGATGGCAGGTGGCAGCAGCGGGGACGTGGGTCCTGGGCTGAGCTGAGATTGCGGATGGGGTTTCTTTCCTTTCCTGATTTTTTTTTTTTTTTCTTGTTTTCAAGGGCTTTGCTGTAAATCAGCCCAAGCTCCCTAGAGAGCATTGTCGCTGTACCGCAGTGGGAACCCTGCTTCAGCTGGGCGTGAGGACAGGAATGAAGCCGGGTGGAGCACAGCCCTGGGTGGGGGCACCCTGCCCTCCATGGGGCAATGAATTGCTCCCCCAAAAAATCGCATTTTAGGGTCCCTGCAGTCAAACCACCAACCACAACCCTCTCCTCCCCAGCCACAGCAGGGGAGACCAGCATCCCCACGGGACTGCCACCTCCCAGGAGCTGTGTCATGGGGCAGGAGGTTAGGATGTGGCTGCCCCTTCCCAAACTGCTGCTTTGAGACAAGAGAGATCCATTTCGGAGCTCTGCTCACTCGGAGCTCAGCAACCTCCTGCTGCAGGCAGGAGCAGCCAGTGGGCAGCCCTGTGTCCCCCTGTTTTCAGGGCTCCTGCCCCTCTCCTGGGCTGAGTGTGAGTGTTTACTCGGTGCCTTTCTCACCGCTCACAGCGTGGCAGGAGTTATTCAAAGGCAGGCGGAAGCGAGCGCAGCAACTGAAACAACAATGAAAAGGAAACAGAGCTCGAAAAATTCTCCGTTCATAAATCAACTGAACTGCAGGTGATCCCTGGGCAGGAGCGAGCTGAGGAAGAGACACGGCTCAGCTCGGCATGGCCAGCAGCCAGGCAGGCTCCGGCCCCCCAGGCAGGGATGGGGGAGGCCGGGATTTCCCAGGGTGGTCCTGAGTGGTGCTGGGGTCGGTGTCCGTGTCCCCGGGGCTGCTCATCAGGGACTTTGAGGCAGGTGAGGTGCAAGCATTTCTGGATTTATTTTTATTACAAATTTTTATTATACATCTGGGTGAGAAAGGTGAAGCTGTGCTGGGTGGAGTGGGTTTGTGGGGTCAACACTGCACACACAGGCACACGCCTCCTTTCCAGGCCAGAGGAATGCAAAAAGCCCAGGGATGTGATTGGAGTGCAGGGACCGTGCCACGGCCCCTGGTGGCCAGCAGAGTGAGGGGATATGGTAATTTCAGTGTTTGAGGGGTTGCAGTGCAGCCCCATGCTCTTTATTCATCTCCATGACTGCCTTTTTGGGTTGAAATTCATCACTTTGAAAACAGAGAGCCAAAAAGGTGTGGGTGAGCATGGCTCCAGTCTGTGGCTGTGCCATGGGAGATGTTTGGGTTAACAGGAGATGATCCAGGGCTCTCAGCAGCATCAGGCCATGGCTCCTTGCTGGGATCTCATAAAAGCTTTTTCCTCCTTAGGAAATAGAGCTGCTGGATTGGGACGAGCTCCTCAGTGCTGGCAGCATCTCTGCACGGGCAGGGGATGGGCATGGTTGGAAAAAATCTTCCCCTCCTGCCTCCAGTTGTGTCCTGCAGCATCTTGCTGCAGGCAGGATAGGGGCCAGTTTGGACAAACCTAGCTGTCACCTCTGCCAACGCCTGTAAGCTGAGACCCAGTCCTGGGGACACCAAAAGGAACTTGTGCTTTTGGGACCAGTGGATGGCCCCAAGGACCGGGCTGGTGACAGTGGGCTGACCTTACAGCAGAGGAAATGACCCAGTTGTGTTCCCCACAGTGGAAAAGCCAGGAGAGATTGCATGTCCCCCTTTGCTGCTATCTGTTCTCTCTCCTGTGAATTCACTGTCATCTTGTCTTTTGGCAGAGCTGGAAAACTGGGAGACCACCGTAAATAAATCCTGTGTCTTTAAGCCGTTTTGTACAGTACAAGAAAATGCACTCGTTGAATTACAGCTTTTTAATCAAATACATGTAACCATGTCACTTAAAGTGCTCGCGAAAAGCAAGGGGAAAAAAAAAAAACCCAACACAATTGGAAGAGCACGATATTAAAACCAGCTGCCTGCTTACCCCCACCACAGTTAAT
Source organism: Onychostruthus taczanowskii (assembly GCF_017590055.1). NCBI lineage: Eukaryota > Metazoa > Chordata > Aves > Passeriformes > Passeridae > Onychostruthus > Onychostruthus taczanowskii. The sequence goes on along the minus strand of NW_024498418.1, from coordinate 221,114 downwards.
AGTTTTTGAATGTTCTGAATGAGAGAGAAACCAGAGCCAAGCTCCACTTTCATGTCCATCTTTCTGATCAAGCCCTGCCAGACGGGGGGAGCCGGGCAGCCTGGCACAGGGGCGCGGGATGCGGGAGGGCTGCACTCCCTTGTCCTGCTGCTTTGCCCATCCCCTCAGGCTTTCTAGCTGTGGTGATGGGATGTGGGAGCCCACAGTCTTCCTGCAGGCAAAGCAGCTCTGCCTGGCTGGGACCCAGCCTGAAGATGGGAGTACAGGTTGCCCAAGCCATGCAGAGGTGAGGGATGCTGCTCTGGGACGTCTCCACCATGTTGTGTTTTCCCTCCTGACCAAATTTAACCCAATTCTACCTCTTGATGCTTCTTCCTGCAAGATGGCATCACCGCTTGTCCCCCCGAGGCACTGCGCTACCCACAGCATCCCTTCCTCCGAGCACGCCAGTGCAGTCCGTGGTGTCACACCCCCGTGCCCCATTCCCTTGGGACACACATGCCAGGACCTCCTCAACGCCTGCCTCCGGCCTCGCTGGCCACCGACCCCCCGCCCGGCACAGCCTGCCAACCACCCGAGCTGTGCAGTTCCCCCGCAACGTGGACCAATGCTCATTAAGCATGAGGCAGAGACCACCAAATATGTCAAAACACACTTAAAATTTATTGTTTCATACCATACGTTTGAGTCTCTTGAACGCCGGCCAGTGTTTCTCCCTCTCCGCGATGGGGCCTATCTGCTGTCACCGACGCTTTGCGTATATGTGTAGCCCGCTTGCTTGCTGGCTTTTCTTTCCCTCCCCCTTCTTTCTTTAAATGCAAAATACAAACAATTGATGGAAAATGTACATTTGTTCCATATGGGACGGTCGGAGCGTGGAGAGGAGCCAGCAGAGGCATTTTTAGGCAGACTCCTCTCTCCAGCGGATGGCTGGATGGCTTCCCAGAACGGCCCCGCGCGGCCTGGCCTGACTCTCCTGACGAGCTTCAGACGCTCTGTGACGCTCCCACGATGGTGGGGGGGACATGATTCAGTTCCCTGAAGGGATCAACCTCCCTGGGCTGCCGAGCATAGGAGGAGGGAGAGGCTCCCACCAAAACTGCTGCAACATCCCGGAAGGGTTGAGCTCGGCTGAGCGGGAGGCGATGGGGAGACTTGATTTAGAACTTGCGTAGGAAGTTGAGTTAGGATGATTGGGTTGTGTTGGGTTAGGCAGGCTCAGTTGGGTTGTGTTGGGTTATGTTGGGAAAGGTTGATTGGGTCCTTGGGATAGGTTACACTGGATGGATGGACGGGTTAGTTTGGTTGGGTAGAGTTGGGTTGGTTTCTTTGGGGTTGGATTGGTTTGGTTGGGTTATGGTGGCTTGTGCTGGCCTGGGCTGGGTTTGGCTGTATCGCATTAGGTTGGGTTAGGTCCTGCTGTGTGGGTTCTGTTATGTTGGATTGGATTGGCCTAGGTGACCTCCGGAGAACACTCCCAACCTTTCCATAACCCTTTGGCCTCCCAGAACCTCACAGCATTGCTGAATTACCTCAGAAGAGAAGCACAAAGTGGTTCTGACAGATGCTGTGGGGCTCAGTAGACTCAGAGCCAGTGAGGAGAAGAAGCCCCCCAAAGTCCCTCATGGTTCACACAACGAGGCCAAACCCACCTCCTTCACAGGGACCTGTCCTCCTCACGGGGCCCCAGCATGGTGCTGGGTGAGCAGGTGTTGGTGTGGGGCTGGGGACTGAGGGTCCAGGGGCTTGTGGTGGCCATAAGGCAGGGGAAGGAATGTGAGGGCTGGTGAGAGCAACACTGGGAGCTGGGGGGAGGACAACCAAAGCTCCACAAGGGATGTAGAGGCTGCACTTCACATCAATAAAAGTGCTGAAGCATTTCAGGCTGCACAGATTTTCCAGGTCACATTAAAGAATCCTTGCTGGCTTCTTTCTTTTTCTTTTGCAAAACCTGTAATATTTATGACATCCAAACTCCTGTTACCTGCAGGCAGCTGCCCTCCCCTGCCTGCAGAGAATTCCTGCTGCTGGAAGCAGAGCTGGGGCGGGCACCCAGCCTCACCCAAGTGTTCCTGCTGCCAGGCAGCTCTGGGCATGGTGCAGAGGAAACGGGGCCTTTCGTGTCTGCAAGGAGCACTGAGATTTCCAAACATTTCCTTTCCCAAACTGAGCTGCAAAGAAGAAAGTTGGGGAAGGCTTGGGAACTTTGATTCTGCTCGACCAGGAAAGGTTGTTCTGAGAACATCTGAAACCTTTCTTTGCATTTCAACCTTTTCCCTTTGGTTAACCTCCCACCACAGAATGCTGTTACCTCTCCAAAGGTTTTGCCTCCCATCGAAAAAAATCTGGAAACTTTTTTTTTTTTCCAATGCACTTTTTCTCGAGTCAGGAAATGTTTTGGAGCTGTTTCCCACAAACAGGTTTGGTTTTGATAAATCTTTTTTTCCCCCAAAAAAGTTTTTTTTTGTAAAATTTTTTTTTTTTTTTTTTTTTTTTTTTTTTTCTGGAGTAGGGAGAGAGATATCAGTCCCATCACTTGGTCTAGAGCAGCTGCCTGGTGCCACAGTGAGGAACCAGCATCGGCAGCTTATTCCTTTTCCCAGAGATGCCCCCATGCTGAACACGCAAAATACAGGGATGAAGAGGCTCTAATTCCCTGTTCATCCCAGCCAGGATGACTTCATCAAGGCTGTTGTGTCAGTGTTCTCACCCCAACGGTGAGCCCTGGGCTGGGATGGCTGGGGCTGCCCTGTGCATCCCGTTTGCCCCTGGCTGTGCCACAGCCTCAGCCTTGGGAGCAGCGAGCCCGGAGCCGAACGCTGCCGGGCTGGGCTGGCTGGCACATGAGGTTTTAATATTTGGGTGGGTGATGTCATCGAGCACTCCGTAACGCTGTAAAAAATCCAGAACGTCTATAAAGCTGATCTGTGAACCTCCAGCAGAACACACACACACACACACACACACACACACTGGTGTGTCACATGGACACATGGACAAGGGCACATGGAGGGAGGAATACATGGAGATGCACACACAGATGCATACACACCCATGGATGCACAGACATATCCACAGAGAGATGCACGCATGGATACACGTGGAGGAACTCACGGATGCATGTGCAGGCTCAGACACATAAAGGGACAACAAAAATGATGCAGAAAAAAGAGCAGCACACACGTGCAGAGGTGCTCACACATGGCACACACACACACAACCCGCCCAGAGCAGGCACATGGATATCCAGGGATGTTCACACACACACATGCCTGCACACGTGGATAATGCACAGAGGGATGGATGGATGTGAGCATGGGTGCATGCAGTGGTGCAGGAACACACAGGTGCTTGCACACCCATCCACATCCATGCACACCAATGCTTGCACACTTGCAGGTTTGCACACGGATGCGTTGGGGCACACGCACGGTTGCACACGGGTAGAATCTACTGCCCCTCACCCCCAGCGGACACGGAGCAGATGCCACCTGCCCATAAAGCCCAGGTAGGACCTGGCATTGCCTCCCCCTCTCCCTGCATCCTGGGAAAGCCGGCGGGATGGGCTGTCAGGTTTTCCATTTACCTGTCAAGTACCTTCTCCATATTTCTGCTGTAACGACCTGCTAAAAGCCCCTCACTCCTCCTCCCCAGCCCAAAACCATCCGGCCTTGAGCTTTGGAGAGATTAAGTCATAAAAATCGGAAGGGGCTGTGCAGTAACAGCCCCAGCCTGAGCCATAACGGCAGTGAAATCATCCTCAAACTATGTCAGCTCCAGCCATTTCCAGTCCCACGTCACACCTGAGCCATTGGCATGCAGTGAAAGAAAACACTGGGGGATGGTTTCCTGGCCCCAGAGCAGCTGTACAGGGACAGGGGCAGGGGAAAGATAAAAATAATATGTATGTCAAAAACATATAAAAGTAACATATAAAAATATTGAAAATATATTAAAATATTAAATATACAAAAATATAAAATAAATTCTAGTGTATAAAATAATACAGATAAACATATAACTAATATATAAGATATGAAACAAGATATAAAATTATAAAAATAATATGTAAAATAAGTGGTGTGGTTAAAAGCCATCAAGGTTCCAGCACCCTTCCCAAGGACCCAGCACCTCTCCCAGGTTCAGCTGAGCCCTCTGTCCTCCTGATGGAGCCGGATCAGCCACTGTGCCACCAGTCTCACCAAACCCTGGATTTGGAGGGGGACAAATCCTGTCCTGGCCATGGCTAAACCATGAGGCTGCAGCAGTGACTGTGAAGAGGTGGAGGGCTTTTTTTCCTCTTTCCTTTCCCTTCTATTTTGTTTCCCTGTGAACTGGGGTAGGGCTGGCCAGTGAGGTGGGGCTTTCACAGTGGCTGTGGCCTCAACGTGGTGTATCCTTGGTGCAGTTATGGACGGGAATGACCATCCATTGCAGCTTTCAGTACCTGCTGTAGCCCCACAGCAGCATCCTGGGGCATGAATCACAGCCTGGTTTTGGTTGGAAAGAACCTTAAGGGTCATCAATTTCTAGCCCTCTGCCATGAACAGGGACACCTTCCACTAGACCAGGTAACTCCAACCTGGTCTTGGACACTTCCAGGAATGGGGCATCCATAGCTTCTCCAGGAGCCTGTGCCAGAGCATCACCACCCTCATTCTAACGACCTCTCATATCTAATCTAAATTGACCCTCCTTCAATTGAAAAACCACGGCCAGCTGGCACAGCCTGAACCACAGGGCAAGAAGTGAATTTGTGCTGCAGAAAAGCGACTTCACGTTTGCTCCACGATGTGATGGACAGCGGCTCTCCCCGGCACGGCAGAGCAGCTGGGCGAGCACCAGCCTGCTCACCGCTGCTTTGAACCGCAGGAAGTGACCGCATCCATGCCTGGAAGGTACCTGGAAGCTGGAAGCTGGAAAATAACTCAGGGCTTTCTTCTTCTCCCCCCTCCCTCATGTCCTTCCTCCCAGGCCGCTTCGGGGAGCGGAGCGGGATGGAGCCCATAGCCGGCTGCTTCCTTTCATAGTCATCGGCGGCGGCACAGGATGCTTCTCATTTGGTGTTGTGTTTGTTTGCTGCAGCGCGGGTTCTGGCACCCGCCGGGCGCCCGCCAGCCCTCCCGTGTAGGTAGTGAGGTCATTTTTCCATGTATTCCCCCTTTTTACATACTGTATATGGAAAGACAATGAAGCGCCTTTGTGGCGTTCCATGGGAACGCGTCGCCAGCCCCCGGAGTGGTCCCGTTTATTAGCGCTTCACATTCAACAACAACAAAAAAAAGTGAGTCAGGATTGAGTCCTGTTAACACTAATGTGAATTTAATTTAGGAGAAGCTTGAAAATTAATGTCATTTGTTAAATATCCATTTCCCCTAAAAGGCAATTCTTTGCCAACAACAACAACAAAAAACCTCTTCTTCTATTCAATTTAAAAAAAAAAAAATTTAAACAGCCTTTTTTGGCGATATCAGCCTGGTTTAAATCACTCGGCGCTCAAGGAACGGATGCCACCGAGTTTTAAGCAACAGATTGTTGTTCCTCCTTTTCAAATTGAACAAAAAAGCTCCCTGTAAATCATACAGTGATTCACAGGATGGGGATGAAACTCCAGCAAAGCACCAGCAGCTCTGAGCAGGATCCGGCTGGGCATGGTGATGGCTCGGCAAGATCCGCCGCTGCTGGAGCCGGGAAGCAGCCAATGAAGGCCAGGAGGAGGAAAGGCTCTGGTACACGGAGTTTTCTTCCAGCTCTGAGGATTGGAGAGAAAGCACTGGAGCAGCCTGGCTCTATTTTTGGGGGGTTTCATGGGAAAACAGGTTGAGCCATGGAGACCATGCATCGGTGCGCTGCCAGCCTGCCAAAACAATGACCACACCAAGGCTCGTTTCGGAGGAGGATATCACATGTTTTATTATATTTTAATCTGAGAACAGCTGCTTTTCCTGCTGGGAGCATCTCCGGGCAGCACGGCACGGTGCTGTGGGGCTGCTGCCAGAATCCCATCCCATCCCATCCCATCCCATCCCATCCCAAGTCACTGTCCCATGCCGAGCCGAGCAGAGCCGCGCTCGCGGAGCTCGAGGCGGCTGACGGGGCGGGCGGGCGGCAGCTTGGAAATGAATACATTTGCCAGGTTGTCAAAACATTAATCAACGGATACAAAAATCTGGAAATGGTTGGGACAACATGTATTTGCGGAAAATATGTGTTCACACAACAAGCACACAAGATGGGAACAATTATATGAAGATGTTTTAATAATTAACCAGAATAAAACAGTTTGCTCTCCATACAGTTCTAGACAATAAAAGTGTTTGCAGTCATATTTTTCTTTTGTACAAAATTCCAGTCAGTTGTTCCTCAATATTTACATTAGCATTCCCTTTTCACAAAATATCTCCTTTTTTCCCCCTTCCTTTTTTTTTTCTTTAAATTCAGCTTTGCTACATAAATGCTTTAGATCTCATGGATATCCCTTGATTTCTTTTTAAAAAGTCTAATAAAAAAACCCCAAAAGACATTAAATACCATTTTATATATAAAAATGCTTAGTAAAAATATAGTTTTGTTGCCCAATTAAAATATATTGCTGAGAATACAGTAAAAACTGTCCTAAAGCCCACCCCTAATGGGCGCCGACTCTTTAACAGCCCCGGCAAAGTCTTTCTAAAAGCTTTTTCCCCCCTAAAAGTTCACCTGTCCTTGGGTTAAATACTGGGGACAGGTCACACTTTGGCTCATCCTGGTGTGATTGGTTCAGGCAGGATTTACTGGAATTGGCTTGAAAATGCCCCTTGGAGCTGGCGGGAGCTGGAGACGTGCCCTGCCGAGGGCTGGAGCGGGGAGCACGGCGGGGAAAGGCATCTATCTGTGTTATATAGTTATACGGTATATCAGTGAGTTCAGCATGGTCTGTCTCTAAAAAAAATTGAAAAAAAAATCAAAATAAAAAAGAACAAACAAGAAAGCGATGCATTTAATGAGATACTCTAAATATGATGGAGCTCGTGGTTAAAGGAGGATGGCTTTTTGTTTTTAGAGGAGAGTCGGGGCTCTCCTGGTGCACGCATTGGATGGTGGGGTCAACCTAACCAGTGATGCAGGGGCTATAGTAAACAGCACTGCTGGCATCGGACAGGGCAGATATCAAACTGCTCTCCTCGCAGGAGATGCTTCTAGGAGTCACTTTGGACAGGGAGACATGGTAAGGGAGGCCCGAGGCTTCGGGACGAGTCCTGCTCATGTTCAAATACTGGTCAAACTCATTGCGGTCAACGTCTGTCCAGAGCTCGGTTTGGTTCAAGTGATCCACGCTCTCCATGTGGTGGGCTTCAGGCGGGGGCGACAGCTGGCCCAGGTGGGCGGAAAGCCCGTTCTGAGTTCCCGAGCACATCTGGTTGTAGTAAAGGCTGGAGGGATGGGGAGTCCTCATGGCGTCGGCCAAGTGTGAGGGGGTCTGCGTGTAGGGCACGGCCACGTCCCGCCCCATGCACTTCTCCTGGGGAAACTCCATCTGGTGATGGTGGTGGTAGCCGCGAAAGGGCATCATGTTGCAGTCATCCTGCATGTGCGGAGGGAAAAACGCCGGCTCGGTCTGTTCCAAGACATCCAAGGGAGACATCTCAGGAGTTGGCAAGCCATAGTTTTCAATATCCGACCCCATGGAGTGGAGTTCTCTGAAGTGGTTAAGTGGGGGAGGCTGGGGGTGGCCCGGCTGGCTGCCGCCATGGTGACTCATGCTGAAGTTGTCACTGCAAGGCTGGGAAAGGTTATGCAGGAGGATATTGGGTTCCATCCTCTTGATTTTCTTGGCTTGCTTCTTTCTCCTTGGGCGGTATTTGTAGTTGGGGTGATCCTGGAGATGCTGGATTCGCAGTCGCTCTGCCTCTTCCACGAAGGGACGCTTGTCGCTGGCGCTCAGCGCTTTCCACGATTGGCCTGGAAGAGGAAAGAGAAGATCTGTGAGAGTGGCTCAGCCACCTGGCACTGGCCAGGGCATAGGGGCATCCAGGGAGAGGCAGCCCAGGGGTGAAGGGCTCCTGAAGATTGCTTGGCACCTGAGCGGGGCCTCACTGCTGGCAGCAGGAAGGGCTGGGGAATGGGTTTCCAAGCCAGGCTATTCCCTTGTCCCAGAAGGAGGCTCCAGCAGTGCCCAGCACTTCAGTGCAGTGGGAGAATGGGGCTACGTGGAATGGGAATCCCTTTGCCAGGGCTGGGGATTCTGCCTCCCACTGTGCCTTGGTACAGACCACAGTCCCTGCTTCCCTGCATCTCGCATCCATAGACTGCACCTCTGCAGTGCAAACCACCCATCCCAAAAACTCACAGCACCATATCCTGAATCCCACATCCCCACACTCCGCAGCCCCGTGTCTCTGCATCCTGCTGCTCTGTCTGGCCATATCCTGCTTCCCGTAGTCCCGCATCCTGCAGCTCCATTTACCCATATCCTGCTTCCCGTGTTCCCACATCCCGCATCCTATAGTCGTGCATCCCGCATCCTGCAGCCTGTATTCCCATATCCTGCATCCCTGCAGCTGTGTATCCCTCAGCCCTGCATCTCTGCATCCCGCAGCCCTGTTTCCCTGCATCTTGTGTACATACAGCTCTGTGTTTTCACATCCTCGCATCCCACAGCCCCATATTCCCACATCCTGTAACGCCACATCCCACAGCCTGAGTCCTGCATCCAAGAGTCCCATCCAAGAATCCTGCATCTTTACAGCTTGCATACTTGCAGCCCTGCATCCTTGCAACCTGCAACTGGTAGCCCTTCATCCCACATCCCTAAAGCTTGTGTCCTGGAGCTCTTTACCCTTGCAGCCCATAGCCCTGCATCCCCCATCTCTGTATCCCCCATCCTTGTACCCCAGCTCCTGCGCTCCCATATTCTTGCAGTCTGTATCCCGCAGTCCTGTACCCTTGGAGCCTGGCTAGCAGAACCCCATATCCTTGCATCCTACAGCCTGCTACCTTGTATCTGTGCAGTCTGCATCCCACAACCCTGGACTCTAGCACACATCCCAAATCCCTGTACAGCTCCATCCCACACTCCCAGCCCTGAATCCCTGACTATCCCAGCAATTCACATCTCCAGCTCTGTAGCCCTGCATCCCACTGCCTTGGACTATCAGAACCAAATCCGCCTATTCTGTACACCCCCAGCTCTGTACCCCAACATTCTGAGCTCTGTTCCCCCTTATCCTGCACCCCTGCATTCTTGCAGCCCACATCCCCAGCCCTGTATCTGTACGGCTGTATTTCCAGCCCTGTACTCCCACATTCCTGTCTCCTCAGCTCGATATCCTCCCCATCCCACAGCCCTGTACTCTGGTAGCCTGGATCCTAAGCCCCATATCCCCATGTCCCTAGCTCTGTAAGCCTGCATCTCACAGCCCTGTATTCTTGCAGACTGGATCCCCATGCCCACATCTCCATGTCCCTGGCTCTGTAAGCCTGAATCCCACAGCCCTGTATTCTTGCAGCCCGCATCCCCAGCCTGCACCTCCGCATCCCCAGCCCCGTAACGCAGCATCCCCGCATCCCTATCTCCATACTCCCGCATCCCCAGCCCCGCACCCCGCATCCCCGCGCCCCCAGCCCTCCTCCCGCTCCGCTCCCGCTCACCCAGCATCTTGCTGAGCACGGCGTTGTGCAGGTCGGGGTTCTGCTGCGCCAGCCGCTTGCGCTCATCCTTCGCCCAGACCATGAAGGCGTTCATGGGCCGGCGGATGCGGGAGTCCTCGGCGGCCTTGCCCTCGGGGCGGCCGGCCGGGGGGCTGTATCCATAGCCCGGCTCGGGGCTGGGCGTGCGGCTGGGGGCCGCGCCGGGGGCCGCGCCGCCGGGGCCGGGGCCGAAGGCGAAGCCGGGCTCGGGGCTGGGCGTGCGGCTGGCGGGGGAGGCGGCTCCCGGGGGGCGCGGGAAGGCGAGCCCGGGCTCAGCGGCCGGCACGGCGGCGGTGACCCATGAACAGTCGCCCCGGGGTTGCGATATCTCCTCTCGGCAGTAGTTAGACTCAGATATATTCATTCCAGCTAGACAGCACTTTGTGTCCGACCCGACCGGGTGCCGGAGAGAGAATCGGGATTCCTGCCGCGTCCCACCGGGTCCAGCACCGCCGAGCAGCCGCCCGCAGCTCGCTTCCCTCGCCTGCCTTCGGGGGACTCGGGCTCGCCTGCGTTTGTTTTGGTTTCTTTTCTTTCTTTTTTTTTTTTTTTCCCTATCTTTTTTTGTTTTTTTCCCCCCTTTCCCCCCAAAAAAAACTTTTGGGATGATGCTGGGCTGGAAGGGGCAAAATATAGCCGGGCTGGACCAATCAGCGGGGCGAGGGGAGGAGGAGGAGGAGGAGAGGGAGAGGAGGAGGAGATGAGGGGGAGGAGGAGAAGGAGGAGATGAGGGGGAGGAGGAGGAGGGAAGGGGGGCGTCCCCAGGCACCAGCAGGAAGAGCCACCCGGGGAGGGCCGAGCTGGGACCGGTGTGGAAGCTGCTGCCCCGTTCCCTTCTGTCCAAGGAGAAGGGTTGTTAAATTTTTCTCTGACTCTTTCTTTTTTATTTTTTTTTTTTTTTTTTTTTTTTTTGGGTTTTTTTTTTTTTTTTTTTTTTTTTTTTCCTTTTTCTCTTTGCGAGCCCCTTTTCTGCTCCCTGTGCCCTGCCCTCGCCCCCACCACCCGCGGTGCCGAGGCAGGGGAGCGTTCAGCTTCGCCTGCCAGGCTGTGTGCAGGAGCACAGGGATGTTCAGGGCTCGGCGTTTATTTTTCTTACGACTGACTCCGTGTGTGTGTTTTGGCCAGCATTCCCCATCCGGGGCTGGGAGCAGCCCTGGGGTGAAGGCAGGGGTGAGCCCTCTCTCCCCGGCAATTTTCTGTGGGAATTTCAGTGTCAGGCAAAGAATCGGCTCCTTAAATGCCGTTTGCATGAAAAGCATTGTGTTTTCCAGGGACTTTGAGGAATGGGGGGCTCCGTGTCAGCCAGGTGATCGTGGCTAAACCCAGCCTGCAGGGCTGCCGGGGCTGGCACGGCTGTGCCATCGCTGCACGCCTTGGGCACGGCTGGGTACCCACAGCACGCTGCCGTCGGCAGCCACAGCAAAGCAGCACGTCCCCTGCTGCCACCAGGTCACTGCTCCGCTGGCTTGGCTGCCATCCAGCAGGGATTTGCAGTGCCAAGGGTCAGCCTAGGTGGTCTGAAGGTCCTTCCTGCCCTTAGCACTGGGAGTTACTGCGGGATCCATTTGCAGTCAAGGAGATTGGCTGGCACAATGTGACATCCCCGGGGCAAGGGGGCTGACTTGGAAGAGATGTCCCAGCTCCGGGTACCTGCCCCCAGGCCCTCTCTGGCTGTGGACATGCCCTAGACCCCAGCCTGAAATGTGAACCTCAGCCTTAGGAAGACTTGGGGCACTGGGTTGCGCAAGAGCCCAGCTCCAGCCTCTCAGAGCCGTGGGGTATTGCATGCCATGGTTTCTGTGTGTCTGGAAGTGATTTGGACAAGCCAATCTGCTGTTAACCCTAAACAAAACAAAAGCCTCTAAAAAAAAAATTTAAAAATCGTGTCTCACTTATTCTTCAATCATCAACCAGGAGCGACAGAGGTTTCGGGTGAGATTTCCTTCACGTTTCTGGAGCTTCTTATTAAAATTTTGAAAGTGCAAATCAGCACCAGTCCACAGGAGAGCCCACACAGCTGCAAGGAGTCTCCTCTCCTCTCTCCCCCATCCAGAGGGAGCTGGAGCACTGCTTTGGTGGAGAAGCAGTCCCTGCTGCCATCCAGAGCAAAGCCCCTGGAGGCTTTGGCTCTTTGTCCCAGCTCTGGGAGAAGCAAGGTGGGTGCTGGGGGATCTGGGGACTCTCAGGCTGGGACCTGTGGCTGCCTGTGGAATGAAGTGAGCAGCCTTTGGGGGAGTCAGTCTGGGCAGTTGGTAGGAACATCCCCCTTCTGCCAGGCTTCAGCCAAGCATGTGGTGCTTTCCCTGATCACATCCTCTCTGTGGCCTCCTCCATGGCCCTGGCAGAATCCTTGGCCTCCAGGTGTGCTCAGAGGTGCCCTGGAGCCAGGGTTGGACCTGGTGGCACCAGTTGGCATTTGGGCTGTGGTGGGGATGAGCTGCAGCAGGCTGGGAGGGGGGACAGCTCTGATTTTCCTAGCTCTGGAATGATATTAAGAGCTGAGCAAAACACAGGGGAGGTAGAGCCTCATGTCACCCACACTTCTTGCTCTTGCAGCCACTCCAGACCTGGGCTCAAGATGCTCTCCCTGTTGCAGAGGGCAGAGATCAGGGTGGTGCTGCTGTCTCTGTTATAATGGGATTGTTTGAGAACTCCTGGCCATGGAGCAAAGCCAGGCACTTCAACCCTCAAGCTTGCATGAAACCCAGCCTCACCCTGGGTCTGCAGACCGGGTCTTACAGTGCATTTGCTGTTGGTTCTGCATAGGAGAGAAATCATTAAGAGAGAGAGAGAGAAAAAAAAAAAAAAAAAGGGGAAAAAAGGAAAAAAATGCAAAAAAGAAAACAAACAGAGAGGAAAAAAAAAGGAATGGGATGAAGAGCCACGAAGTGTGGCATGGTTTTGGAGGAGGCAAAGCACAGAGAGTGGGGAAGGAGAGCTGCAAGAGGGATGGAGCAGTATACAAAACTCACAAAAATGCCTGGATACAGAAATGCCTGCGTGCAAAGCACCCAAAATATCCCCAGGCCAGCCCGGGAGGAGCCTGCCTTCAAGGACAATGTCACCCCACTTTGCTCTCCTCCCTCTCCCCACAGCCAGCAGCAGAGAGCTTCACTCCAGGGAGTGAAAGCCCCCTCACCCAGGTGTGGGGTGAAGTTGCAGGGTCTTTCCTGGGAGGGGGATAAAGCCCTGCTGCCCACAGGGCTGGAAGGCGGGGTGTTGGTGACCCAGTGGCTCCTCACCAGCCACACCAGGGAGGAAGCTCTGGGCATCCCTGGGCGGAGCAGGACCGGTGTGTGCCAGCCGAGTGACCTCTCCCCATGCCCTCCCCGCTGGCCTTGGAATCACGCAAGCTGGACCCCAGTCCAGCACACAGCCTCTGGAGTTGTGTGGTTTTAAATTTCTTTTTTTTTTTTTCATTCCCTCCCCAGTTTCATGGAGCTGGCAGCTGGCTGACCCCATCCCGGCCCCTGGCTTCCCTTCCGAGCATCCCGCGCAGCTCAGCACCACACCTAGCAGAGGAAGCGTGGCGGGACGGCCGCCTCTGCTCCCCAGCACAAAGGCATTTTCCCTCCCCGCCCCCAGCCCGCCCGCTCCCGATTATTTCTCCCAGTCAGGTCCAATGCCGAGCTCCCACCCGGCTAAAAATAGATGTGGCACCACCTGGATCATCCCATGGATGTCAGGGATTTGAGGGCTCAAAGAGGGGCTGGTGGGGATGGCAAGAAGGGAAGAGCCCGTTGCCAGCTGAGCTGATGGTTATTTCTGCTGCTGCTGCCTGTGGGCTGGTGCAGGAGCCCCAGGCTGAGGCTGTGCAACCAAATCCAAGGGACTTGTCCCCAAAATTTGCATCCAGGTAACAAAGGAGGCAGGTGGATGCTGGCAGGATCCTGTGGCACAGCAGTAGCCACGCTCCAAGCTGCAATGGGAAAATTGCTTTTTATCCTCATTTTGCAGAGGGTGCAGGGCAGGGGCAGGATGGGTCCGTGGGCCTGGGGACAAGTGCTTCACCCTCCTCTGGTGCCCAGCACTGCCTTCCCCTGCTCGCACAGACCAGCCTTGCCTCTAGATGTGTTCACATCACTAATTGATTAATCACCATGCAATTACCAGCAGAGTGTGGCCGGTGCTGTTGTGTGTGCAATTGGATGAATGAGGTATTTCACGGGAAGAGATTTGTTATTAATTATAGTGAATAATTATCATTAGGCCACTGGGAGCAATGCAGCCAGGTGGGATGGAGGTGACACCTGCCAAAGGAGATTGGGACCCTCGGGGTGGCCATGGGATGTTCCTCACACAGTTTTTGGGGACCTGTGCAGCACAGCCCAGGCTGGCAGCTCCCCCAGTGCCCTGAGAGGTGCCCCCGTGCCGCAGGTCCCATGGGCATCCCTGGGGCTGGAGCTGCTCCAGCATTGCTGGAACAAAGGCTTCCCAAAGAAAGGCACTTCCTGGAGAGCAAAGGACTCCGGGCTGGGGCTGTGTGCGAGCCCTGCTGGGAGGCTGAAGTCATCCGCTGGGAAATGCTGTGTTCACCGGAGCCTCCCTTGCTCCAGGGCCCAGCTCAGTGCCCGGTTTCCTCGGGCACAAATAGTTCAGTGGGTCAGGTGGAGCTGGAAAGTGCCGAGCGAGGCAGCTGGGGTTCAGCAGCCGTGTCAGGAGCATCCTGGCTGCAGCCATGTGCCTGTACAAGGGTGACAAATCCCCCGTGTCCCCAGCCAGGATCAAACACCCACCCAAGTGGGGGAAAGTGGGCAGTTGTGCCACTCCCAGTCCAGGGAATGCCCAGCTCAGATACTTCCTGCTCATGTGCTCTTTCTTTTGGCTGCCAGCTCCCTCTGATGAGTGAAGGGCTTCAGGGACAGTGGGAAGGTGTCCTGGGCCACAGTGGCTCTCTGCCTGGGTGCTCACTGCCACTCTGCCCTGCTGCCAGCCGTGCTGCAGGTTCCCATCAGCTGCAGGGGCTGAGCTGGGAGCACGGTGTGGGCTGTGTCGGCCAAGCCTGGCAATCAGACACCGCATCTGAGGAAGCAGAGAAAGTTGTCTTTATTTTCAGCTCTTTTCAATAACCAGAGGTCAGCCTTGTTTATACAGGATTATAACTGGAACGACAACAGCGATATCCATTGTGCGAGCAGCAAAACCCACAGCTAACCTGAAAAAGCTGTTTGCTCTGCATGGGTGCAGCCACTGCACCTCCTGGGTGATGGCCAGAGACCTTGGGCCTCCCCAAGGCTGTCCTGCCTCTCCTTCCCCTTCTTTTGCTCTGCCACAGCCCCTTCTGGCTCAGCCAACTCTCTGGTCCCACCGTCAGCTCGGAGTGCTGCACTTCCAGCCGCATCACCCTGTGTTTGGCTCCCTAAACTGCTCTCTGAGAAACTTGGGGTGAGATCCCCACACCCCAAGCATGAGCAGAACTGTTGCAAATCCCACCCATGGTGCTTATGGACACTAAATCTTGGGAAAAGCTTCAGCACAAGGAGATCAGAGCATGTGGGAATGCGCAGGGCACACGCCGCCTGCAGTCGCTTCCCTGGCAGCTGATTGCAGCAGCACTCGTTGCTTTAATACCCAGTTCCCATCACAGAGAGAGCCTAGACTTTTAGGAAGGAAAGTCTTACACTTCTACCAACTATTTCAAGACTTCCATAAACACATTTTTGGTTGAGCATTAATGAATTACCTCAATGCAGAGCTACTCATGCCAAATACATGAATACAGAGTGTAGAAAAGCCGCCGAGAAGCAGATTTGGCTGCCATTCAGCTGCTCCGATCCGCACAATTTCTTTTCTTGATTATAGCAAGAAAATGCTCCCTGCCTGTGGCACTGCATCCTCCCAGGAACAGGCAGCTGGCCGACAGTTGGGCTGTGCAGAGCCTGGGCATGCCGGGGTTATTCGCTGCTTCCATCGCTTCAGTTGGCAGAAAACGCTGCTTGCTGGTGTCTGTGCAGGAGATGCAGCCAAGAACTGGGATCCTGCTCCCTCTGCATGCCCAGGCTGGCTGCCTCGGGATGCCTGACCTCCTTTTGGGTGCTGAGGAAAGGAAAACTGCAATTAGAAGGATTTCTGAACCTGGATTTTTTGGGAGGTAGGTTGGAGCTGCCCATCTGTGGCCATGCAGCACACATGCCCATGAGAACCACGGCCATCTGCAGCTCCAGCATGGCCCCCCTCCATGGCCTTAGCATTGGGGATTCCCAGGAGAAGATGTGATTCCCCAGGAGAAGTGCAGTCTCCCCTTTGAATACACCTTTCTCACAGGGCTCTGTTCTGTGCCTTCCCAACCTCTGCGCCCATGTGAGACAGTGGGTGGTGGCACCCCTGTGGGCATCGAGCCCCCTGGCTGGCAGCAGAAGGGTCACCCATCCTCTCTCTCACTGGGATGGCTGATCCAGCAGCACAGCAGCACAGGACATCTCCTGTGTTTGCTGTTAGGAAAGGTTTGCTGTTCTCAGGAACTGCTGTGGCTCCTGACATGGTTTAACTTCGCATGGGGCATGACCTCCACAGGCAGCAGCAGCAGATGGCAGATGGCTGCTGGCTGTGCCATGCACCCCTCTTCTCTTTCCCCTCTTTCCCCTCTTTCCTCTCCCCTGCCCTCTCTCTCCACTTCCCCTACGGCCCCCAGCCCAGTGCTTTCTGCTTGGGGTTTCCATGCACTGGCTGGTTTTTGCTCACAGGAAGGCAGCTGCTTGATTTTTGAGCATCACCACAATCAGGCCTGGAGAAGGAAGAGCCCTTTGCAGCATCCCTGGAGGAAGAGGAACGCTACAGCATCCCTAGAAGGAGGGGAGCCCTTTGCAGCATCCCTGGAAGTGACAACCTTTGCCAAAGCTTGCAGCCCACCCCACTGCACACAGCATCTCGTGGCCACTTCTGCGCTTCACCAAGGCTTTTGCTGCCCAGCAGAAAGAATGAGGATGTTGCTGAGAGAACCTCACCTCAGACAGACAGGGAAAGGCATGTGGAAGAGAGGAATTTTGGCTCAGAGTGGAGTAGATGCTGCTGTGGCTCCATGCCTCAGTTTTTCCACATCTTTTACAGGGCATGGGTTGACCCAGCCTCACCTCGGGCCCTTTAGAGACAACAATCTCCCCAGCAAAGGGCAGGATGTATCTCTGACAGAGTGCTTCTATCCTCAGAGAGAATGATTATAATAATTACAACAACAACAACAACAACAACAACAACAACAATAATAATAATAATATTAATAACAATAATTACACTAAGAATAAAGAGAAGGAACCTGAGAACATTCCCTCCTTGCCAGCAGAGGAACAACTTTTGCTTTTAGGTGTGGCACTGGGGACATTAAGGGAAGGGAAAGAAGATGTGCTGTATTTGCAGCTCAAAACCCCAAGAACTGTGACATCCCTCCCATAAGTTGGCCTAAAAATGAGATTTTAAAGCTTGCTACAGGCAGCATCATTTTCTTTGCTTTCTGATTTCAGAGCATCCTTTGTGCTGCAGCTCAGAAAATCCCCCAGCAGCAGAGCTGGACCTCGGGGATGCTGGGAGCAGCCATGGAGGGGTTTGGCACAGGGATGCAGGGTGGGATGAGGAGGATGCTGCGGACCCCCAGGGCTGTGCCGATGCCGGGGATCCCCGGGGCTGGCGGAGCGCAGGGGGCCGGGGCAGGAGGGAGGCGGCAGGGAAGGGCTCCAAGGGAAAGGCTTTGTTCGCGGGCCAGCCGGGAGCGTGCGAGGGCCTCCGGGCTCCAGCGTTTCTCCTCCACTTCGCTCCTGCTGTGTGCGGGAGCCGAGCCAAGGTGGAGCACGGCGGGGTGGAGCGGGTCCCTGAGGAAGGCAGGGGACAAGGGACGGCCGTGCATTTGGCCCTTAAATTGCCTGGGAAAGCAGCTCTGTCTTTTCATCTCCCCCCAGGGCTCTTCTCTCACCCAAGCTGAGGCTGTTTCCCAGGCTGGTTGCCCTGAACACCTCCACCTCTGCCCTTTGCCAGTGACCCCTCTTCTTGGCCCATGGAGCCCGTGGATCTGCAAGCTCAGGGGAAGGATAAGGAAAGGCTCACGACAGAATGGCCCTTCGTTCTGCAGCTCGAGCTGCAGAAATAAGGCTAAAGGCTCTTATCTGATGGAGCTGCAGCCTTGCCAAAGCCTGTTGCTATCAGCTCGGGACACATGTGCTATTGGCAAAGCTTCGGGGACACAATAATACAAACAGTTTTCATTGTCGAGTCAACAATGATGGGAGAAGGAGCCTGGTGCTATTACCGGTATAAAAGGCACTGTAGGAAAGCTCAGGACAGGAGGATGCAGTCAGGATCAACAGCAGGGTTTAGCAGATTACAGTTATATTTGTATTCGGGAAGGAGAAGCCTTCCATCCCCAGTGGGCTGGAGCCAGAAAGATGGAGCCAGTGGTGGGGGTTTAGGCTGCAAGGAAAAACTCTTAGAGCAGCACTGGAAGCAGCTGCAGCAAAGTGCTGATGGCAGCGGGTTTGGACAAGGGCAGGTTTGCAGCACGTCAGCCCAAGGTTGTGCTCTCCTCATGAGGAGTCACTCAGGGAAAAACTCACAGCTGCAAGGCAAGAGAGGCTGTGCAGCAACAGCCCGAGGCTTGCACAATCCTCCACATTTTCACTAAAAATTCTGTTTATTTGGAAAAGCCAGTGTTTGCAGGGTGGATGGGTGATGTGGCACACACTGTATCCTGACCCTGCTGTCACTTGGGCAGATTTGAGGATGGTGGGGAGAAAGTAGGTGCCTCCACAGGGCTGGTGCACGGAGGCCAGGCAGTACCTGTGTTTCACAGGCATCCTCCCAACACCTATGTTGCTTATCACCCCATTCCTTCTCCTCAGCCTTCCTGACCCCTGTCAATCTGAACGGGGCATTTTTGGAGAACACACAATCCCATGCCACCCCATACCCTTGGATGTACTTGGTGAGGTGATGGGCAGCATCGTGTACATTGTGCCCACGGTAGTGAGGAAAAGGATGCAGATTTGCCAGCTGTTGTGCCATGGTGGCAGGAGTCAAGCAGGCATCTATCTATCTATCTATCTATCTATCTATCTATCTATCTATCTATCTATCATCTTTCTATCATCTCAGGCACAAAAGCCTCCCCACCATGGGGGGCTGTGGGAGGCTGAAAAGCCGGACAGGAGGTCAGGAAATTGTTGGCTAATGTCAGGGACCGAGTGGGGCCAGGGTGGCCATTCCCACCAGGAGCGATGATGTCAGGCGGCGGCCGGGCCAGGAGGCAGGAAGCCCAACGCAGCCAGCGAGTCTGTCCTCCTTGGACTTCCCCATGTGTTTTCATGAACAATGCACCTCGTGTCAGGGACACTGGGAGGCAGGTCCTCCTTCACTTGGGACACTGCAAGGTTCATCCTCCTGCACTGGGAACACCGTTGTGCAATTCCAGGTGCTGCTCTTTGCTCATGTGAGCTCTGGGATGGTGCTGGCATTGCACGCTTTGCAGGGGGATTTAGTGTGCCTGCTGCATTGCTGTGAGGTCTGGGGGTGACAGCTCTGCTGCTATACTGTGCTGCTTCCCTGGCACATCTGGCCTTGTGTGAGGAGAAAATAGGCTGGTGAGCTCCAGAGGAAGTGCTTGGAGAAAGGATGGCCATGCCAGCTGCTGGTCCTCTCCCACTTCCAGCTCAGCTCAGAGAAGGCACATACCTGCTTTGAGCATCCAGCCATGCCTGCTTCGGTGTCCAGATATTCCATCTGGAAGTGGAAACAGCAATTACTCAAATGCGACAGGAAAGGCTTTGTCAGCCTGAGACACTTAGGGAAGCTGTGATATGTGGAAAAGCCTCTCCAGGCTGCAGGTCCCCACTGAGGTGAGGAGTGTCCATGGCCCTGTCCTTATCCTCTCAGCCCAGGCAGCTGGGGCTTAGTTTTGCATCTCGGCCCCTTTGTGAACTGAGTGGGCATTCAGAGCGGGCAGGGGCTGCAAACGGGGTGGCTGCAACAGAGCAAGACACCTGGTCACAAACAGCACGAGGGAGAGGGACTTCCTGAGGCCAGCGAGCTCATGGGTGGCCCCAAGGACTCGAGCTCGGCCTCTTCCTCCACCCCACCCAGCACACCCTTGTTTTCGCAGGGGTGCCTCCGTGCTGGGGCTGCCGCAGGCTGCGTTTGCCAGCGGCTGGCAGCGATGGCTGTGCTGGTGCCGACAGGCCGGCTGGCATGCTTTCCCCCAGGGAGGCTTTAGCAGGAGGCTGTGCATTTCTGGGAATTGTGTTGGTTATTGTTCGAGCTGCAAGTGTGCGGCGCGCTGATGAGATCAGGGGCTCGGTGCTCGGGCTGGGGCAGCGGAGCCGCTGCAGAGCCGCTGATGGGGCGATAAGCGGGACAAGGTTCTTATCTGTGCTGCCATCGCTGCGGGGAGCAGAGGGCACGGCACAGCCGCGGTGACCTGGCTCTGCTCGAGGAGGGCAGTGAAGAGGGAGCACGCTGCCTTTGCCCTCTGGCAAAGCACGGCTGAATGCTGAAGTTATTTCAGAGAAAAGGCTCCAGCCCTCCTCGCTGAGCCTCTCCTTCCTCCTCTCTGCCAGTCAATCCCTGTCTCCAGCCCCTTTGAGGTCTCGACCCCAATCCTGTGTGATCTACCACAAGCTTGCTCTTTTGCTGACAGGACACAGGTCTGGTTGATCCCAAACTGTGTGGGAGACAGTATCAGAGCTCTGCTTGCAAAAGCACGGAGAGGAAGGTGTTTGAGCCCTTTGCAATTATTTGCTGTGGCTGAACTGAGAGGTGCCATGTTACCCCATAAGAGGTCAACCATTTTTTCCTCCAGCTCCTCAGGAGGATGCCTCCACTGTGGCTTTTGACACAGTCATGAGATCCCGAGGAGGTTAGACCTGCTGCCACGGAGGGGCACTGCCATCCAGAGAGCTTCCCACCGCCCCGGTCTGGAGATCGCATGGGTGAGCAGGGACAGCGTAGGAAATGCTACATGGGAAAGCCCTGTGTGGGAGCCCAGGAGCCCCTGCCTTCCCACAGCAGACTTATCAAGGCACCAGTTCAGAGTGGTGCTTTCCATGGGCCAAAAGGGAAGTGCATACACACCAGACTTCTCAGGGTCAAGGCTGCTGGGCAAGCAGTGAGAGGAGAGGAGAGGCTGCAGGGGGCAAGGGAGGGAACCGGGGCGTGGGGAAGGAGACACAAATAGCAAAATGAATGGCTTGAACTTCCTATGTTTTATGGAGGTGAATAAAAGGAGACAGTGAGGGGGAGAGAAAGGAGACCTGAGTGCCTGCACAGGCTCTCACGCTCACACAGGCCAGCCCAGACCCACCATCTGCTGGTGGCTGATGCGGGGTGGCAGCCTGCACCCACTTGGCTGGCATGGCTCTGGGCTGGCTGCTTGTCTGGCCCAGTGTCCCCTGGGGGCATCTCACCAAGCGTGACAGGCTGCTGCTTAGCATTTATTCCTCTCCCTGTCATTATTGTTTTGAACAGCAGCCAGTATAATTAAAATCGTTAGGAGGAAGAGGTTTAGGGAAAATCCAAAATGTCTCAGAAGAGCATCTGCAAAGCTGGAGGTCCAAACTCCACCCTGGCACTCGCGATGAGCAGGACCCTTGGGAGCCATCATCTCCTCTGCATCCTCCCTTCCATGCTCCCCGTTTCTCAGGGTGGCAGAGGCTGGGCTAGCACACAGGGTGGTCCTGGCCACATTCCCCTTGCAGCTGCTGCCCACTGTAGCCAAATCCTGCAGCTTTTCTTGGTGTAGGACTTGTCCCAGGAGGTCCAGATGGCAGTGTCCCCAGGCATGGGTGCTCACCTGCAGCTCCAGGTCAGATGCAGTGGGGGGATGCAGGGAGTGGAGGACAGAGAGCCTCTGTGGGCTGCTCTTCCAGAATGGCATGGATGGATCCTAAAATATCTCCCAGGAACCAGGATGCTTTCTGTTGTGTTAGGAGGGCCTGTGCCACAAGAGGAGGTGTGGAGAGGCCCCTTGGCTCCTCAAAGGAGAAAACAGGATGGTCTGTAAGACAGAAATGGAAGTCACCATTCATACCACATTCTCCAGGTTTCCTAAGTGTTTGAATGGAGGATTTGACTGCTCCAGGGTCAAATGTCCCCAGTGCCAGGGCTAGGAGATTAAGGACATCAGACGGCTGCAGCAAGGAGGGGAAGAAAAGGCAGATCCCTGCCTCCATTCCAGGGGTGGCACAAGTGCATGGTTAGAGGATCAGTCAGGAGCCCTCCAACCAAGGCTGAGGGTGAAAAGGAGAGGAGATACATCAAAACCATGACGGTGAAAAGGAGGGGAGATACATCAAAACCCCTCCTCAAAATGTGTTGCTCTGGCAGAGCCTATGGCAGCTGCTCCCATCTCCTGCCTCAGTGTCTCCCAGCTACTGATTATCTTTTTTTCTCTGGATGGGGTCACTCATTACCAGCTCAGAGCCCAGTGTGTCACCTAGGACAGCCAGTCCTCCAAACAGTGACCTGCTGAGGTCCTGGAGATCTGAGCACCCCTGAAGTTAGGGGGTGTCTCAGGACAGAGCTTCCCTGTGGGTTTTATGGTGGGTGGATGGACAAGGCAGGCCCAGGAGTGCCTCTCATCTCTTCTTTTTCCAAAAGTGGACCAAATGAAGCCTCTGGTGGTTGGGAGCAGAGAAAGGGTGGGGTTTGATGGCTGATCTCCAAATGACTTGAACTTACTGGGGATACTGGAAGCAACTCAATCCAGCCCATTCGCTGTGTTCAAATCTGCTGAGAGTTGCTTGGGAAATACAGTAGCCCAGTGGAAAAAACAGGTGAGATTTTTGTGGGGTTTTATTTTGCAGGAAACTTCTCCTGGCTCTCCCAGATCTGCCTGCCAAGGGCAGCTGCCAGCGAGGCACCACAAACAGAGACTTTCAGGGAGTCTCTTGGTGTGCAGGGGTCAGCAAAAGCCCCCTCCCAGCCTCTCCCTGACGGACTCGCCCCTGCTCTGTTTTTAGCACATTCAAGTAGCTGCTTTCACAAGAGGTAAAAGAAAGTTCATGGATCCGTTGACAGATCACCCCAAGCAGGAATTTCTCTGGGAATTCCTGCAATAGCAGGTTGGCTCCCGCGGAGGTGGAGTTTCCTCTGGATCTACCTCCACCCAGGCTTGCGGAGCGCTCCGGCCACCGGCTCCACGCTTGGGGGGCAGGGCTGAGCGACGCCACCGCTGCTTCCCAGCCAAGGTCAGCCAGAAACCCTCCCTGCTCTGCAAGCGTCTGGCCTGTTGTGTCCTGTTAACCCTTGGGAAGAGCAGAGGCACAGGCTGACAGGCTTGGGCTGCAGAGCTGGCCCGTGGGCACACAGGGGCAGGGGACGTGCCCAGCAGGCACGGAGGGCTGCAGGCGTGAGGATTTGGTGCCATTCTGTCCTTGGGGACCCGCTGCCAAGCAGGCAGGGGTGGGCCCTGGGTGAGGCTGGCTGCCACTGCAGGAGGCCAGCGCTGGCAGGGTGATGGCTCCTGCTCCAGGCAGGGAGCAATGGGGTGATGGCGTTCGGCATCAGTGACTGTGTGCTCTGGAATCTGAGACACGTCCCCGGCCATACTTGTGGTCAGGAACCATCTCTGCGTTGCAGCGACACAAACCACACTCACAGTGGCAGCAGTGCCGCTCGAGCGTGTCTCTGACGCCGAGGACCGGCGTGACCCGAGCCCACACACGGGACAGGCAGCTGCTCATTTCCAGAAGGTCCTCTTGTTGGGACTTGTTTCCTCCTCCCTAACAGAGGTGGGCGTCTCAAAAATGGCACCCCCTGACTCCACAGCCAGACCCTGCCAAGGGCTGGAGGATTTCCAGGTGCTGCACAGACAGGCTCCAGACTGCGGGGTGGAGGGAACTTGTCTTTGCAAGAAGTTTCAAGGTGTCATGCTAGGGAGAGGGTCCAGGGCTCACTTTTGGTCTGGGACCACCTTTGCTGCTTTAGGGATGAACTGACACGTCTCTTACACATCCAGGGAGCAGCTCTTGCTCAAGGGGATCCCAGAGCTCCATGGTGTTTCTATAAATCTCCATGGTATTGCTATAAAGAACAGCAAGCTGGCAGCTTGCTAGTGGGCAGATCTGGGGGTCATCAGGGCTTTAGCACTGATCTGTTCAATACTTCTGTCTCTGGAGGTATTCAAAACCCACCTGGACAAGTTCCTCTATCACCTGCTTTAGGTGACTCTGACTTTGAAGGTGGGCTGGACGATCTCCAAGCCCTTGAACCCTGCCAATCCTGTGATTCTGTGATTATGCCCTCAGTGACTCAGCCTGCCCCAGGACAGAGTGCACTTGGAGATGAGTGCTGGGAATTCTGATTCCCAAGACCTGCCTGTGCATCCCGAGGCCACATGTAGCATATCCCTGTGCTTCCACACGCTCTGCAGCTCCATCGGGGCCGGACACGGCCGCTCTTCACAGCACAGTCAAGGCCCTCTCTGAACCATCGGCGCTTGGCGAGGGCTGTGCATGGCTGTGCATGGCTGTGCATGGAAGCTCACTTTGCCAGGAACCAGCTGGAGGAGCGACAGCTCTCAGCAGCAGCTCCCGGGGGATGCGCTGCCCTCGCACAGTGTGCGAGTGCCATCTACAGGGGGTCTAGCCTGGCTCCCCCAAAACAGCCGTCCTCTCACCGCTGGTTACTGCTGTGCAGCCCCCAAGGCCGGATGAGGGGCACAGCCTCGGTTTATGAAGGGAGCATTTATCCAGTTTATCCAGCAGTTTATCCAGCACTGCTCCGAGGGCTCAGGACAGTCATGGACAATAGTCACAGTCACAGAATGGTTTGGGGTGGAAGGGACCTTAAACTCATCTTGTCCCACCCCCTCCCACGGGCAGGGACCCCATCCACTATCCCGGGCTGCTCCAAGCATCATCCAACCTTGGCCATGAACGCTTCCAGGGATCCAGGGGCAGCCACAGCTTCTCTGGGCACCCTGTCCAGTGCTGTCACCACCCTCACAGGGAAGAATTTCTTTCCAAAACTCCATCTAACCCTGCCCTCAATCAGTGTGAAGCCGTTCCTCCTTGCTCTGTCATTCCAGGCCCTTGTCCAAACCCTCCCTCCATCTCTCTTCGAGCCCCCTTTAGGCAGGGGAAGGGGCTTTGAAGGCCTGCCCGGAGCCTTCTCTTCTCCAGGCTGAACCCCGCAGCTCTCAGCCTGTCTCCACTGCAGAGGTGCTCATTATCTCCCTGGCCTCCTCCGGACCCGCTGCAGCACTGTGGGACACGGCTGTTCCTGCCGTGCCATGGTACAGCCCCGGGGACGGGGGTCCCTCAGCCCGGCTCCGCTCCGAGCCCCCTCCTCGGGGCGAACCGCAGCCACCACAGCGCCCCCGGCGGCCGGGCGGCACCGCGCGGGACGGGCGCGGGGCACGGTGGGAGATGAAGTCCCGCCCGTGGGTAGCGCTCCGGCAGGCGGCGGGTGGAGCTGGCGTCCCGAGGACTACAACTCCCGTCGTACCCCGCGTGCGCCCGCCCTGACTGCGGCACCGGGGGCTGAGGTGGGCACCGGGCACCGACCGCAGCTCCCCCCGCCCGGACCCCCGTCCGACCCCGGCACCGATCCCGGGGAGCGGCGAGATGGGCGGGGAGGACGAAATCGTGCGCATTGCCAGGCGCCTGGACAAGATGGTGGCCAAGAAGAACGCGGTGAGTGGCGGCGGCAGGGCCCCCGCAGCCCGGTTGGCGTGGGGGGCCGCCCCCTGCCCCGGGCTCGTGTCTGGCGGACGCGCCCCCTCCTTTCCGCAGGATCCCCTCCTCGCTGCCGCGCTGGTGGACCCCCGCCGCTCCCTCGGTGCCCGTTGTCAGGGGCCTCCCTCTCCCCAGACCCCATTTTGGGAGCCTGTGTTTCAGTGCCGCCCCGTTCATTACATCGTGCTGGAGCAGACGCTCCCCGCTTTAAAGTGGGGTTCCCTCGCCCAGGCCCCGTCGCCCTCTCCCTTCCCCATCCTTTGCGGAGGTGTGGGATCCACCCACTGCCAGTTATTGGGCGGGCAGCCCTGTGTGTCCCCTTGGGTGCTGTGCGAGCCCCCAGTCCCCATAGTGAGCCCCCGCACCCAGGCCTCCGGCATGCCCAGCCCGCATCTCCGCGCTCCGGGGCTCAGCCTGTGCCGCCTGCCCGGTGTTCTCCTCCCGGAGAGCATCCTCAGCCCTGCTCCCCTGTCCCGTTGGGAGCCCTTTGGAAGGGGAGTTCCCCACCAGCACCGGCCTGGCGCTCCGGTTTACCCTCGGGGAAAGCCCCGGTGCTGATGGATTTGCTTTCTGCGTCTCCATCGCACATCGGCACGCTGCTCACTGCCGTGGCCTCTGGAGTGTGGAGGGCTGGCCAAGCTGCTGTCTGTGACCCGTGTGACAGCCTGGGGGGACAGGAGCCGGTGCTTTCCAGCTTAATGGGATATATCAGTGCTTGTGGGAACAGTGTCATGCAAGTGCTGAGGCAGAAAGCTGACAAGGGTTTGTGATGGAGGTAGGCTGTGCATCTGGTTTTGGGGTGGGGGACAGGATTTTGGGGCTGGGAAGGGCTGTGGGGAGTAGGAGATGATGGGCGAGGAGGGGGAGGGATTAGAGGAGTGTGATATTCGTGTGGTGGGATGCTGGGTGCTGTTATCACATGAACTTTTGGATGTTGGACTGACCCTGCCAGCCATGGGTAGAGCAAGCACTGTCACTTGTGTCGCTGTTGGAACAGCCCAGGGAAGTGTGTTCGGGCTAAAGCACAGCCTGTGATGTCTGTTCTTGCTCATGGCAGGTTTTCAGCATCAGTGTTGAAATAGGAAAGGAACAATTTTGCAGAATTTGCTTCCAGCTTCATTGGGAAAGAGGCAGCTTCTTACAGGAGGGGTATGCAACATTTCCTCTTGGCTGGCGTTTGAGATAGTGCTGAACTGCAGCATGTTGTGTGTTGGCTAATCTTAGAACTCTTCCTGCAGGACAGTTTCCTGGAGTACCTGTTTGTTGCTCTAGTTTTTTCGTGGATCCTCATTTGCTGTCGTTGTGGCGAGTGGCTCCATTTGGAGTCAGACCGGGTCACTTTGGGCATTCAGGGCTGGAGGAAGGGGAAGGTGTGAAACTGTGGGGGAAGTCATTCATTCTGGGTATGGTAAATGTGTGTGGTTTATGCTGGTGTGAGTTGCTTGTGTGCACACTGGAAGCTTTGACTCTGATTTCAGCATCTGTTCTGTAGGGTGGATTGCAGCTGGATTGCTTCCTGGGATGAGTTGGAAGCAGTCCTTCTGCACAGGGAGGATGGGATGTGAGGACAGGGCTGGCAGTGCAGGCAGCTTCGCACAGTGGTGGCTGTGCAGGCCTTGTGCTACAAGTGGGCTTGGAGTGGTCGGTGTTGTAAATGAGCTGCTAAATGTGAACACTGGAAGCCTTGTTTGAGGGAAGGGGGTTGGGAGGAAAGAGCCAGCTGAATGGAGACAGGCCTACTCTAGGCTGAGATGTGCTAGAGGGAGACAAGTGATTTCCAGTTCTCTGAGTGACTGCCAGTTTTAGGTATCTACAGATTCCTCGTAAGATTTTTCCTGGTCCTGGGTTCTGGGATGTAGAGATGGTGTAAGGAGACTTCACAGAACAAGTTTCAAGTGACCAACTCTTCAGCATCACAGCTCGCTGGCTTTGCTCCTGGTCTCTCTTTTCTCATGAACAGAGTGGAGTGTTAATATGAAAACCAGGAAACAGCTACATGGAGTCATTGACAGTTGTAATTCAGAGTGTGTTTTTCAGGTGTTAAAAATGTTCAGTGTGCCAGGTAAGAATAATAAACTAATGCTGCACTTGCACCATACTCAAGCAAGGAGCTGTAGCATTCCAGTGATCTTCTGTTTTGCCCATTCCAATGATTCAGATGCCTTCAGCTTGCAGGGTCTACTGTCTGTGTGGAACAGCACCCAGCAGTGCACTTGCTGATGTTTCAGGGAATGCTTGTTTGTGTTTTTCCCCTTGAATTCAACTTTCTGTGCCTATTCCCAAGCTGTTGAATTTCTTTAATAAAAGCTGAGGCACTCTTTCTCTTTTCCTCTCCAGGAAGGTGCAATGGATTTACTGAAAGAACTGAAAGGCATGCCTATGACTTTGGATTTACTGCAGGTGAGTTGCACAGTTATGGTAAAAAGCTTAAGTTTACATCTGGATGAGTTCAAAATGTTGTCTAAATAAACTTAATAGATTTCCTCATGCAAAGAATAAAGACAAACATTAAATCCAACAAAATAGTGCAGAAGTTGGGTTTTGGACTGGCAATTAAAGAGCTCTGGGTCACCATGTGTGTAACTGCTCAAACCTTGTTTGTAGGCTGCAAAAAGAGGAAAGACTGGGTTAAAGTAGCAAACACAGAGGGCAGTCGTGGGAGAAGTTCTTTGTAATGTTGATATTCAGAACACTGAGGAGGAGTGAGCAGAATTACAATTTGGAGTTTGTGATGCATCTTGGAGTTTTTCACTCTAAGCTTGAATGTCACTCACAAGTGTGTAGGGAAGGGATTTGTGGGAGATGGGATGTGTGTTCTGTTCATTTGTACAAGCTGGAGAGTGTCACTTCGCTCTTCCAAAATTGTAAGGGTGGTAGAATCGTTCTGCATGCCTTTGGATACTCCTGTCTTGGGCATGGCTTTGACTTTGTTGTGGTTATTTGAGATTTCAGTTAGTAACTAACACTGAATCTGTTCTGGAGTGGTTCACTGGGGTGTTCCCTTGCAGTCCACCCGCATTGGGATGTCGGTGAATGCACTGAGGAAGCAGAGCACAGATGAAGAAGTGATATCACTTGCCAAATCCCTCATCAAATCTTGGAAGAAACTTCTGGGTAAGGAAATCAGCATGTTCCTGTCAGATTCAGCTTGTGAACAAGCTGCCTTCAGTGGGAGGCTGAGTTTTTCAGGAGAGCTTATCTCTTGATCTGAATAAACATTCTAGCAAATCAGCCTTTACAATTCCACCCTCTCTGTCTTTCAAGTTTTGTGTCCTATCATGCATCCTCCTAGATTTAGCTCCTGTTTAGCCAGCTTATCATTGGAAGAGCACTGAAAGCTTCAGGACTATTAACTTATACCTCATCACATAATAATTAGCAATGTTATTTGTGCTCTGAGCCCTCTGCTCCCACTTGTGCTCTGTGTGACATTAACACCATGTGTGCTGTCAGCCTCGTGCAGCAGGTCAGGAAGGGAAGTGCTGGAATGGATTTGGGGTGGTGAGTTAGAGAAGGATCTTAGTTAATCATCTTGTACATAAACTCACATGGACCATTTCCCGGGAGGAAAGCTGGGGAGGCTTTCCCTGTTATGGGCTCCCATTTCTTGCCAGGCTGGATGAGTGTTAAAAGGGCTCTTTTCCTGTCCTGCCTGGATTGTCACCTCCTCATTAGGTTGGGTGTGTATTGGCTAGACTCAGACAATTTACCTCTGGGTCAAACTTGTTCTACAGTGTCATGAAAGTCCTCTCTAGGGTTGTGCTGTTGGCTTTCAGTAGCACTTGGGAATCAGAAGAAGCTGTAGCTCCACAAGGACCAGCCTGTACTGGCCCTTCAGCTGGTGTTGGCTGGAAATTCTGCTTTAATTGTGCTTGAGAGAACTTGATCTAATCCCTGCTCAGCAGCCTCTGAAAGAAACTTTTGTGAAGAGGCATGTCTTGTGAGGAAGCTTATCTCCCAGGCAGGGAAACTGATTGCTCTCTAGTTTGGTGAGGAAAGCTTTTGTTTGAATTAGTTTCTGCTTGGAGGCAAGGAAAAGGTCTATTGGGAAGCAGGAAGACCATAAAGGCATTTTCTCCTTTTGGGGAAATAATATCTTAACTTCAGGCCAACAGTGAAGTATAGGAGTATAGGCAGGGCTGTAGCATAAAGACCAGTTCTGAATTTATTCTTCTTTTGAACATAGATGCTTCTGAGGAAAAAAATGAGGACAAAAAGAAAAGCCTGTCTTTGCCAACATCTTCCTCCAGGGAGACTGGTAACTCAAGAGACCAAAGGTAATACTTCCCTTTTACCAAAAGTGACTGTGTTAGAGAATTTAAGTTTTCTTAAGGCAACTTACTTTAATTTTTATGTTTAAATGTCTGAGTCAGGAATTTTGTATAGTCAAATTTCTGGTCAGAGACTCTGGAAGTGTTTCTTCTTCAAGGTTGATCTGTGTGGTGTTATTAATTAACTGTAATGCAGAAATACACATCTAGAAATTCACTGGCTTTAGTGAGTTTTAAAATTTTATTCATATTTTATTTAATGTTTTTTACTCTTGGTTATGTGTTGTTTTTTCTAGTAATAGAACATTCCTCTATTCTTTTTTTCTATTGCATTTTTATGTGTTTTTGTTTATTTCTAACTTTGAACTCCTTAGAATGAAGATTATTTTTGGCCTTTGCAGTGGATGGGATTGATTGATACATTACTAAAGTAAAATTTCCATTTCTTTGTCCTTGACAAATCCCAGCAGAAGTCCCCTTTTCCCTGTGGCTGATGTCCCCCAGCTGGCAGGTCAGCTGCATGCTTGCTCCTTGCCATGCCTTGAATGCTGCATCCTGTTTCCACTGCCTATGACTGCAGTTGTTGAGTGCAGACAGTGATCAAAGGGGAGGGGAAAAATGGGATTTAAAGCTTTGTTCTAGAAATTTCTCCCAGCCTCAGATCCCAGGAGGGTGTGTGCTTCCTAGATTTGGCTCTTAAGTGATTTAGCCAATTTCCCAAATTTGACAGAAGATTTAGAGTATTCAGGCTGTAGTCCTGCTGGCTTGCAGGATTTTCCATGTTTGTAGCCTTTGTTTGTCACTTTCTTGTCACTTCTTTGGTTTTGCTCAGCTCTCTCAAGGCTTGGCACATCAGGGTGAGCCTTTGCAGCTCGATCCAGAGCTGCTGATGGGAGAGAAGGCTGCTGATGCTCCGTGACTTTAAATGATTGGTATCTTTGGTTATCTTGCTTCCATAAAATGGGAAAAAGGATTTGCTGAGTAGTGTCATGAAAGGACTTGGGAGACTTCACAGCCAGGATGGAGTTCAGTGATGCAGTGCAGAATGGGAGCCAGGGCTGTCCAGATCTATGTGGCATTTCACCTGGAACAGGATCTTGGCTGTAGGCACAGAGGCAAAACCCCTCCTTCCTGCCTCCTTGCTTTGTCACTTATCTTGGGGTATGTGGGGTGCAGCTGTTTGTCTTGTGCTGGTGATATTCCCTTGTGCCTTAATGTGCTGCAGATACTGCAGTTTTATGGGGTTTTTTAAAATCCTTGATGCTTTTTACGTGTATTCAGCCTCCATCTTCTGACTAGCAAAGCATCCCCTTGGCTGTGGAGGATGAAC
The DNA here is from genome assembly GCF_017590055.1 of Onychostruthus taczanowskii. Lineage (NCBI taxonomy): Eukaryota > Metazoa > Chordata > Aves > Passeriformes > Passeridae > Onychostruthus > Onychostruthus taczanowskii. The sequence goes on along the minus strand of NW_024498418.1, from coordinate 190,191 downwards.
AGAAGCCAGTGGATTAATGTAGCCTAGACCAGGAGCAGGGGCCAGCTCCTGGTGTTAGTCTGTTGAGCCAGGCTCTCTTCCAGAGACAGGAATGTTTTTTCTCCAGTCCTACAAAATAAACTACTAATCCGCCTTAAAAAAAATAATAATTTATTGGCAGAGGAGAGTCTCTGTTCTTTGAAGCAGAGACTGCAGTGAAGTCAGACTGGTTGCTCAGTGTGTGATAGCTGGTTCAGATGAGGCTGCTGTCAAGACACCAAAGAAATCAGTTTGCATTCAGATATTTCAGCCTCTTAGTCTGTTAGATTTTGGCTACGCCTTCCATTTTGGTCAGGGAAAAATATTTGACTAACTCTTAGCCTGAAACTCATCTTGCTTTCTGGAGCACAGATGTAGAAATCCCTGTGTAGTGACTGGAGCTAGCACTGCAAGACCTGAAGGCTCTGAGCCAGCCAGCATGGAGCTGGCACCTGTGAATTTAGATACTGCATTACTCTAATCCAAAGCATATTCTGTTGTGCTGTAGAGTCTCAGACCTATGGTGTAGTACATTTTAATGGGCTGTGTCTAATGTTTCTGTCTCTGGCAGCATGAGGTTTTTCTTTTCCAGGATTCTCTAAACTGCCTTTATTAGGAGGTTTTGGATCTGTGGCCTGAATTTTAGCTCTTCTGTGGCATTTTCTTTCAGTGCAGCCCTGAGTTCTGTTTGCCGTCCCTGGCTGCTGCTGCTTTGCCACCATTTTGTTCCAGCATAGCTTTGTTTTATGTATAAACTTTTGCTGCCTGGATAGATTTACAAGCTCTTTCTCATGTTTAACAGGAACAGTGTGAACCACAAGGATTTCCTGAAATAAGTCTTCTAGGTGTGTTTGAGCTCTATTTCCCAACAATTCTATTTATAAACTAACCTCTAAACCTTAATAAATAATTTTCTGTCTTTGGAATGGCTGAGAAGTCTGTTTCATATAATTCTTGAAGGATCAGCTCTCATCTCAGTGCATGAATGATGTGTGTATGCAGGCAAATGTATCTTTCCTCATCAGCTAACAGAGATTGGACCATGCATCTTGTTGAGCTTTTTTCCACCCCCAAGGAATAAACATCTAAATATTCAATTGTAGATAGAACCTTCCTGAAAATCAAATATTACCTCTGCAAATACAGGTTTGAAGACCTGTGTTTGAGGACTCATTGTAGTGAAGGTCAATGTTCTGAGTTCACACTGAGGTCACTGAGTTCACACACAGCATTTTGCTCTGGGAAACCTTTGTTTGTTGACTGCAAAATGATACAAAATTTAAATCTGGAAGAGCTTTCAGGGAAATTTCTCCTGCAGCCCCTTCTCAGCACAGCAGAACCTCTGCCCAAGCTGTCCCTGACAGGCTTTTTTCAAGCTCTTTGACAACCCTAGAAAACTTCAGGGCAAGGCGTTTCCACAGCTGCCCTTGACAGTATTTCCAATTCATAACTCACCTTTACAGTTTAAAACTTACTCTCAAGCAAAACCTGTCTTGCTAAACCCATATCTGTGGATTTTTCTTCCTACCATCTCCCTTTGGAAGGAATCTCAGGACTTGTCTCCTTTAAGTTTCTCTTGCCACAAACCACCATATTCCTTCAGTCCTTCCTTTTACTGTAAGTATGTTTTGTCTTTGTCCTTTGGGAAGTCTAATTTTCTCCAAACTATTTTATGTAACATGAGAAGCTGTGATTTTTTAGATGGGTTATTCCTGAATTATGGGTTATTCCTTAGTGTATGCTCTGGTATATACACCCCCATGAGTGCTGCCTGTGATTTGTGTGTAGCTTCTTAAGCACAAAAGTACCTGATGGCAGTTTCTACATTCCAGATGGGAGAAAATCATCATCTAATGGATTATTTACAGGCTAAGTTGTTTCTTCTTTTTGTAACATGTGCAGTGTAAATCCTATTGAATGTTTTGAGCTGCTTGGACACAAAATCCGTTCTTTAATAAGCTCCTGCAGTGCTGACCAGTAAAACCAGCTGGTAAAAAGGGGTTTTATTCAGCTACTGGTAGGAAAAACACAGTGAGCTCACAGTACAGTCTCCCTTACAGAGTGCATCATCTCATTCACATAAGCAAGAAATCAAAGTTCTGCTTTGGTTTGATGTGAACCATTTCCTGAAGGTTCACTGATGGATGCTTCTGAAAAGGGCTTGGTGAGGTTCTGAACTGTGGAAATCCGGTAGCCCCAGTGGTGATCTGTGGGATTTGAGCCAGACTGGATATGACCTTAGTCACAGGAGCTCCCAGGATAAGTCCCTAAAGTTGTCTGGCTCAGTTTGTGTGGCAGCAGATTCGGAAGGCTTCCAGCTTAGTGCTGTTTTTTTGTGGGCTGACTAATCCCTTCCAGGACAGTGTAGTGGAAGTGCTTGTTCATAACAAATTTATTTTTGATGGCAAAGAACTGGCAGTAGTGACCCAGCTTAACAAAATTTGTCAAGCCACTTGGATCTTCAAGAAGATGTTGCTGGCATGCCATGGGTGAAATACTGAAATACTTCTTTTTTCCCTATTTCTTTGTGCAATAATGGTACCAGGCACTGGCCATAAATACAGGGCATTTTACAGCCAAATCACCAAAGCCAGAGCAATCTCTGCTGAAAAAAAATTGCTGTACTGCTGCCTAGATTTAGGGGGGAGAACAAAGCTCTAGAAAATCATCTATGAATCATACTAACCCAGATCTTTTACCAGCAGTATTTGCAGGGCTGACTAATGCCACGTGCAGATGTTAGGCTTTCTGCGTGCACAACCAACTGAGCTGCTCGTTGAGGTTCCTTCTCTGCATGCAGACCCCGCAGCAGTGACTCAACCTGCCCACATCGTGTGCTGATTGTGCAGGCAGGTCTCCATCCAGCTCCCCTGGCAGCTGACCTGAGTCAGCCACAGCAGGCAGGTGTTTGCATTCCCTTGCCTGTGCCCGTGATTGCCCGCAGGTGAAATGGAGTTATTTTTGAGAGCAAAGCAGTATTTCTTAGTCCTGTGCTAGCCTGGCACCTGTATGAGCTGTGTGTGGCTGTGTAGGGGTGCTCTTCTGTGAGATGAGTAATCAGTGTCTTGCTCAGATTACAGGAAAAAGGAAGAACCTTTTATGTGCTACACTTTGTTGTTGGTGTTTTTTAAATATCAAAGCTGAAGGAGCCATTTTCTTTCTTTTTCTTTGTTTTGCTTAGCACAGCTCCTTCTGGAGCTTTCTGCTTGCTTTCTGCTGAGAGCAGTGATAGGCCTGATGTCCTGCAAAGTTAAAGAGGAAGAAGTACCATGAATCTGCACTGCCAAATTGAGAGAGTGCTGATGGTCTCAGATGTCCTGAGTGTATTTGGGTTACTGGTGGTGTTCAACAGTGGTGTTTTCACTTCATGCTCAGTGGTGCAGCAGCTGATGTGTGTTGAATAACACAAGATGGTTGGCAGGGTTGTTCATGGATTAAACCTCTGCTAGCAGCCAGCAGTGTCCACAGAAGAGCTGGTGTCTGGGCTGAGGGCGTTGGCTGCCGTGTTGTGCTCTGTGTTGATTTGGGACAATGACTTTGCACTGTGTTCTGACTGGTTCTGTATTGTGATTAACAGGACGCTTGGCCACATACCTGCTGCTCCCTTCTCTGCTATCAGTAGCCCAAACTGAGGCATTCTGACAGGTGAAGTTTTTCTTTTAGCTCCAACAAAAGGCAGGAGCCTCCAAAGACTCCGACCACCCCCAAAATCACCACCTTCCCTCCGGCCCCCATCACCTGCGACGCCGTGCGCAACAAATGCAGGGAGATGCTGACAGCAGCTCTGCAGGCTGATGGTAAGTGCTGGGGGAAGCCCTGAGTTGCCTCAAGTGCTTCACGGCTCCTGGACCATTCTGACAGAGACTGTCAGTGCCAGCTCAGCCTAGACATACTGTTCTAGAGCAGCCTTGTCAAAGGATTATTGCCAGCAGCTCAGTCTAGCCACTGGTCACCCCTTTGATGAGCTGGCTGCTGTTGCAGCATTTTCAGACACTTACACAGGGACCTGGCTTGAGCTGGGGGCGTGACAATGTGTAAAGTAATGGCTGTTAAGAACTTGGGGTTTGTCACAGAGGGTTGCAACATGGGGTGGTCTTTGCTGAAGTTTAATCTTTCAGGTGTGCAGGGATTTGCTTCACTTTCTAGATCTTTTCTGATTGCTCTTAAGTGAAGCTGTCTTCCCTCTCACCCTTGGGGTACAAAGTGAAGCTGTAACTCAGTACGTGGACTTTGTAGGAATGGTGCTTATGCCAGTCAGCATCTGCTGTCAGACTCTGCTGCCTTTGCAGACAGGAGCTCCTTAAATATTGTGGTCCTCTGCATCTGGGGTGGAACAGATCCCGCTTGCACTCAGACTGTGCCATCTCAAGTGAGAGGCAGGTACTCAGCATGTCTGCAAGTTTGAGCATCTGGTTGTGTCCACATTGCAGATCCCTTTAAAAAATTGGGGTCTAAGCACTGCAGAGTCCTATTAATTTGGAGCCAAGGAATGTAGATCACAGATGGAGAAGTTCATGAGGTCTTTATTTCTAGCCTTCCTGTGCATGTGTTCATATGCTGCATTAAATGTTTCGCACAGCTCTTAGAAAAACCCTTTCCATATGAAATCTGGAAAGAGTTCCCTTGAGTCTTTCCCTAAGCTCAGCTGTCCCCTATGTTTCTTCCTTTATGGTGTTTTATCATACGGGCTGTCCAAATCCATGGCAGTTATGCACTCTGTATGATGCTGTTTAACTGGTGTGTGGGAGAAGAGGGGAGGAGCAGACAGTCCTGAGGTGAGATAAGAAAGAAGGCTTGATCCTGACACTGCACCCCTCCAGGCCCTCCCAGGTGGTTGGTCTGAGTAGAGTTACTTATTGAGGTGAATATCTGATGAAACTCAATTCCTGCCTATATACATTTGATTTCAATTGTATGAAAAATATATTGGAAAACTAATAAGTTCTTGGGCCAAGGCTGTTGTTAGCTCTGTCTCGTGCAGTCCATATCCTAGAGAGGCACAGGGCACAGACTGGCTAGATTAATCTATTTCCATCACTGCCCGTTTCCAAAGGGTCAGAGATTAGCAAGAGCAAAGGCCAAGATACCATTTGATGGGAAGAGCATGTGAATCAAACCAGAAAACTGCCCAGATATGTAGCTCAGACATACTGAGCCTGGGGAGCCCTGGCTTGGTTGGAAGCCACTGAGCTCCTGTTTGTGCTGTCTTACAGACGACTACATCGCCATCGGTGCTGACTGCGAGCACATAGCAGCCCAGATTGAAGAGTATATCCTTGCTGTACTGTGCTTCCTGCATGCCTCCAGCAGTGAAATCCATGTGCTCAAAGGAAAAACAGGACTGTCTGTGCATAAATGTTCTGCTGCAGCTTGTCAGGGTTCTGGGTCTGGTTCCAGCTCTGCTTGGCTGGGTCACTGAGGAACTACCAGTGTGGAGCTGGGAGCTCAGAGACTGTAATCCTTTGTTGGTCCTTCCCATCAGAGTGTTGTTTCCTGCTTTTGATTCTCCTTCCAAATACATGCAACTTCCCTGTTGAGTGAAGAGAGTGTGCTGATCTAGACAAAAGCAATGGAAAGGATGGAGCAGTGAGGATCAAGTTCCATGGTGATGTGAGATAAGCCTTAATGTGAGGAGTTTGCTTGGTTTAGGAACTGTGGGGTTGGAGGTGCAGCTGGGCTTTCTCAGTGGAGGGGTTTGTGCCTGCCTTGCTGAGAGAAAGGGGAGGTTGTAGAACCTGAGCATAGCTGAATATTTCCAGCACATTGAAAAAGCCCAAGCTGGAAGCCCTGGGCTTTGGGATTGTATAAACCTGCTCTCAAATCCAGCACTGACCTCCCAGAGCAGATGCTGCTGTTGTGTGCCAGCCCCTCCATCCTGGCAATGGGTGACAGTCCCTGCTCTTTGTGGGTGGCTGGAAAGTGCTTGATGCCTCTGGGATGGTTGCAGGCTCCTTGACCGCCCTTACGCATCTACCAGGATGTCAAGAACACCGACATGAAATACAAAAACCGCGTGAGGAGCCGCATCTCCAACCTGAAGGACTCCAAAAATCCTGAGCTGAAAAAGAACGTGCTGTGTGGGGCCATCACCCCCGAGCAGATCGCAGTGATGACCTCGGAGGTGAGGGAGCCTGGGGAGCAGGGTTTGCTTCTCACAGGGGATGTCCTGAGGCTTAGCTGGGCTGATGCAAGGGTTGCAGTTTTCTCAGTAGCTGCTGCCAGAGTGCATGGAGTGAGCTTGCAGTGGGGTTTGCAGTGTGGAGAGTGGTTTTTTGGGCCTTCCCACCATTCTGGGGCCCTAGGTATGAACCAGAAACCAGAATTGGAACAGGCTTTCTGTCTTAATGCCCATCTGTCAGGCTGCCTTGTCCTGTTGGCTGTTTCCACTGTAGTGGGTATGGTGGTAAAACTGGGCAGATGTGATTTTATTGCTTTTGTTTTTTTTTTAAAGGAAATGGCCAGTAATGAGCTGAAAGAGATCAGGAAAGCCATGACAAAAGAAGCAATCCGGGAGCATCAGATGGCCAAGACAGGAGGGACACAGACTGACCTCTTCACCTGTGGGAAATGCAAGAAGAAGAACTGCACCTACACCCAGGTTGGTTTTCCTGCTCCTGTCTCAGCCTCTGCACAGGACATGATCTATCATGGTCACGAGCTTGTACTGCTCTGTGACAGGCCCTGCAGCACAGCACAAATTTTGCTACTGGTGGACAGAAATCACTCATGGCTGTCTAAAATGTACTTCTGCACATGTTTCTGTGAGCTTGTGTAACTTTTTGACTCACTTATACAAGAGCGGGAGTTGTGCAGCACTGAGAAAGATTTCAAAAGTTGAGCAGTGCTCCACACTGAAAGCTGGTTCTAGGAATGCTGGGATTCAGACAAGAAAGGAGTGGGTAGTGTAAGGGAGAGGCTGCAGAAACTGACTCAGACATGTTGATGGTATTAAAAGTACAAATTAAGAATATAGATTACCTGCAGCTGGATAAGTCCCAACTTATTTAAAATCAAATAGCATGAAATGAGTGAAACAAAAGGAATAAACGAAGCTGTGATGTGAGCAGACAGAGCATTTTTCTTTCCTGTGGCCAGCTGTTGGAAGCCTTGTGCATTACCAGTGCTTTTTAGCTCCCATGTCTGTGCCAGGCATCTGGAGATAAATGTGCCTTCGCTGTGAGTCAGTGGTTTAGAATGTGCAGATACCCAAAAATGCACCAGCAGCCACCAGATTGCTGCTGAGTGACTGCGCACAAACTGCGTGTGCAAGTGCCGGGTGAGACTCCTGCGTTTGCTTGGACTTGACATACAAACACATGGAAAGAGGAGATCCAGGAATCTGACCAGAGAGTTTCCTTTGGCTCAGCAGCAGCCTTGCATCCCACAGGCTGGCTCAGGCAAGGAGCCTTGCTCTGCCAGTGCTCCCAGTAAGCATTCCTGGCCTGTCCCGGCACACAGCACTGTCTCCACCTGGAGTGGACCGGAGTTTGACTGCCTGGAATTTGAGCAGGAGACAGCAGTGTCCTTGAAATAGCAGTGTCAAGAGGCTTTCTCTGTTTTGATTTGTTTTCTAGTGAAATCACTAGTGGGTGATGAGATGTGGGTCTCTCAAGTAGATGAACTGGCATTTATGAACATGTTGGAAGCAGACAGTAAAGGAGACAGTTGGAAGCAGACAGTAAAGGAGAATTACAGGATTTAACTATCCAGCATTCTTGCAAAAATAGTTAATTTGCATCATGCAAATACTGTGACTCTTGCACATTGGGTAATTACACACGTAGATGAGCATAATCACCCCTCGACACAGTTCTGCCTGACTAGTGGGGAGAGTACCAGTGTTTTCAGTCTAGATCTGCCTCGTGGTATTCAAATGCCACAAAAATCTGGTTTTTAGTAAAGTATGTGTTTCTGGCAAGAGCCAGTCAGAGACAGCAATCACATCTGGGTTAAATATCGGAGTTCCTTAATGGCTCAAATACAAACCAGACTGGAACTGTGCAGAACCTGGTAACCTGAAGTGTGTTCCTGTGAGTTCCTGCTCTGTAAATGGGAATGACTTGAGTCCTTTTTTTATGCTCTTGTGCTTGGGACTGAGTGGCTTGACATGGCAGTGCTGGCCACATCCCTTCCTGGGGAGCAGTTTGGAGAGGGATTGGCTGTGGGCATGTCCACTTCGAGTCACCTGCAAGAAGTGAGCAGCAGACTGAGTGAGGAAGGAAATACGCTGTCCCAAAACTTGTTGCTGAAGTAATATCAGGCTGGGGGGGTCATGATGTCTGTATGTGTGTAACACAACCACCAGACTGATTTTACTGGAAAGTTCCTTTTGCCATCCCAAACCTCGGTTTCTCATTGATTTTGAACCCAGCACCACCCCTGGAGGCCAGAGGGACGGGGCCATGTGTGATGCTGAGCTCTCACCTCCCTTCTGTCCCCTCCAGGTGCAGACCCGCAGCTCCGATGAGCCCATGACCACCTTCGTCGTGTGCAATGAGTGTGGGAATCGCTGGAAGGTACTGCACCAGGGCTATTACTGGCACTGAGGGGTGTTGGGGTGGCTGCACCCACCATGCTGCAGGCATTTTGCTGCTCAGAGGTGCTTGCCAAACCCTCACTGGCTTTAGAGAGTGATCTTCCCTCCCAGTACAGAGGCAAGAGCTCCTGGGTTCATCCCTGCAGACCGGCTGGGGTCAAGTCTCACTTCCACATTCCCTGCTCTCTTCTCGTATCCCTTCTTCCCATAATCAACTTTACAATGCTTTCCATGCTGCCTCTGCCCTCTGAGGGTAGTGGTGATGATGTTGATTTCAAAACGGCTCTTTCATGCTGTGCACAGAGCTCACGGGTGAGCAGAAATCTCCTGTGGTGAGCAGAAATGATGCCACTACAAATTGCCAAAGAGCCACAGCGAGAGATTCACATGGGAGATCCCTTTGGCCCCTGCTTCTGAAAACCCCCAAGCCCTTGCCAGGATCTGAAACAAGCCCACACCTGGATCCTTACCTTTTTCTGCAGCTCCCTTGGCAGTGAGGTTTCTAATTGGGGTTTAAACTCCCTTCTCTTGCAGTTCTGCTGACATGTGCCAAGGCCCAGAGCGGCAGCCAAACGCAGACCTGAGCGCAGCCTCCACACGCCGGCTCCCATGGCAGTTGTGTTTTGTGTCCCAGTGAGTTTGCATTGTCACACGCTGAGAGCAGCAGCAGGGAGGCCTGGGCCTCGCAGAGAGCCACAGCCATGGGCTGACAGGTTGGCAGGAGAGCTCACTAAACACACCCAGTCATTACTTTCTCATCTAAGCGAGTACGGTCACTTTCTCTTCAAAACTAATATTAAACATTTTTGTCAGTTTCTGACTTTTATTTCAACTGTGTGTGCAGCACTTTGTTTTTCCAGCATGGGAACTTGACAGGCAGTCCATGTCCAGTGGATGAGGACTGAATAATGCCTGGAGCAGCAGAAAGTGAGATGTGACTTGCAGGCACACCCGTGGTGTGTGGAGGCTTGTTTCTGTCACCTCGCGGAATCTCAACCACTGGGCCACGGCCTGGGGCGGTGGGTGGGCAGTACTGTTGACAGGAAACAGCTTTTGGGGCAGAGATCAGATGTTACTTTCCATCTTTGCAGCATTCACTGGATTTTGCACTGATTCCTTGACATCTTGAGCCTTTAAATGCCAACAACATTGGCTGCTGCAAAGATCAGAATGTACTGCCCAGGTTGTAACAGACTGAAAGCTGGGTGACACCAGCCACAGAAAATCCCACCCCAAACTGTTCAAAGGGAGTTCCAGGCACTTTCCTGTTTGTGCTCTGCTTGTAGCTTGACAGCTGAAAAACAGCCTGGAGTTTCAGAGGGGCTTGCTGGAGAGGCTCAGGAGGAGGGAAAATGCTGCAAATAAAGGAATTTTTCCAGAGGCTTGGATCTGGACAAGGTAAGGGCTAGAGGGATGGGTGGGAGCTGTTGGCACCTACTGTAGAAGTGGAGGAGGTTTGAAGTGAGCTCAGAGCTGGTGCTTGGAAGGGGTCAGATAAGGAAAGGATCCTGTAGCAAGGCCAGCCCCAGGTGTCACATCTGCAGATGTCACCCTGTGAGGGAGAGATAGAGAATCGGCCTCCTTCTGGGAGCTAAGTAAAACCTGATGGGGACATTCCATCTGAGCTCACAACAGCTTTCAGCCAGACTTAAAATCCCTCTTCTTTCCTTTTCATAGCCTTTAACTTGGGTGATGCAGCACTGGGGGATCCCAGGAAGGTCTGTGGGTCTGAGGCTGCCCGGGAGCAGTGCTGTGCCCTCCAGCTCTTGTGCTGACGGGCAGGGCAGGAGCATTTGCAGTCACATCTCTCATGGCATCGCTTCCCTCTTCCAGAGTGAAAAACAAGTAATTCCACTGGCTTCCCAGCATGCCAGACAGCAGACATTGAGCAGAGACCTCGGAGATGTTTGGAGAGGAGTGAGCAGCCACATGAAAGCAGCGGAAAACGTGCTCCCAGCCCCTTTGAGGGCTGTGCTGCTCCGGAGGCAGGGATCCCACCAGCATCCTTCGCTCAGGGCTTTCACTTTACAGGGTGCAGCCAAGTCTCCCAAGAAGGAAAATATTCAAAGACGCTGACAACTCCTTTAAGCCTCACGAGTCTTGTGGTGAATGGGATTATTCAAGCCAGGCTTGGGAGGGAGCAGTGTCCTCACAGTGATGCTGAAAAAACTTCAGGATCTAAAACCCACGCTGACCACAGCACTGGCTCGTGCTCTGGGAAAGGGAGCCAGCTCTTTACCAGTGCCTCTTGTCTTTCTTCTTGTGTTCCTGTGAGCAGTGGAGCTGAGCTTGTGTACAGCCTTCTGACAATCCTGAATTAGGTACCAAGAGTCCCAAGCAGGAGTTTGAGAAAAGTGCCATGTCATTTTACAGTTCCATTTTCTGGGATAACACCAAGGAGAGCCAGGGAGGGGAAGCACACTGGATAAAAAGGTGTTTCAGAAGTAAAGGTTTGCTTGTTGTAAGGTGTTTAAAAGGAAGTGGAAGCAAGGGAAAAACTAGATTATCTCTAGTGGGGTCTTCCCTGTGCTGAGACCTTTGTGGTGTGTGGAGGGGCTTTGACCACCAGCCACGCTGTTGAACAGCTTCAGGGATATTCAACCTCCAACCCTCAGGCTGGGACCACGTTTCAGAGTGTTTCCCTTACTCACAGAATAAACCCAGAACTAAAACTTGCCCTGTGCAGGGTGGGGATGCTGTAAGGTTGCAGACTGGGGGAAAACCTGCCAATAACAACAATATTGACATTCCTAATAAACCATTGCTGGTCTCTCTCAAAAATACATTTTCTTGAACTGTATTTCCAGCTTGGCAAAGAAAACTAAATTTACTGACATGAATTTCCACACAGTCATGCCATGAGGAAGGAAGGAAACAAAAACAAAAAAAAAAAGCTGAAAGAATTGGTTTGTTTAAAAAATATGTTCAATAAAAAGCACTTTTTTTTCTCTTTTGGAAGGGCTGAACAGAGGAGGGAAAGGGGTGGATAAATAAGAAACTGCTGTGGTGGATCAGGAAAAGCAAAGACTGGCAGCAAAATCCCTGTGTTGGCTTTGTTTCAGTATGAAGGGCAGGGACAGACATGTTTTAATCCTGGATACTGAGCCTTCAGTAAATCATTCCTTGTGCTGTGCAAAAACATGGGAATTCTGTCTCCTCCCTGCGACACTTCCCATCCTGTGTGGAGCCAGGTCCCTGTTCCAGGGGTCAGGGCAGAGCCCTGGGCTTCTCCCTGCTGGCACAGCAGGTCTGGGCCAGCTGGGAGCTCTCATGGAGGCATCCTGGTGCCTGTGGGTTCTGCAGGAGGGCAAACAACGCCTGCATGGGTGTTTTCCCCCTCTCTGAGGTCCATGAACCAGGGGTGGAGGATGCTCTGGGTTTGGAGTGACTGTGTGGTGTCACACAGGGGCTGAGGCAGTGCTGATGTGTCATGGGGACTGGCAGGGGAGGCAGCTGTAGACATCTCCTGCCCACCCAGCACATCCCCACGGTCCCTGATGGCACCTCAGAGCTCTGCCCTCTGCTCCATCTGGATTCACTGGGAATACAAACAGCCTCTAGCACCAACCCCCTGCCCTCTGGGCCACCTCAAACAGCTGGAACCAGGTAAACCTGACAAGTTTTTATATGTACAGAGATGCTCCTCAACCCCCCCTCCCACACCTCAAGTCCCCCAGTAAAAGCCAACCAAAAGAGCATTTAAAATTAAAAAAAACAAACCCAAACTAACAACAGTCAACCTCCCCCCCACCTCAAAAAAAACCCCAACCCAGTCCCCAACTGGGTCTCAGGTGGCAAATGGGGACATGCCGTGTCCCCAGGTGTGGTGGAGATGGGATAAAGTGACCTCTTCCAAACAGGTGTGGGGGGAGCCAGGCGCTGGGCACTGTCCTGTGCTCCCCCAGCTCGCTCTGGCCAGCGCTGGGGACGGGGCAGACAATCAGTAGTATGAACTGGCCCAGGCTGTATGCTGGGGACAGTCCTGGAGTGTGGCCCAGACACGGGGGTGACAGTTCATAGGTAAAAAGCTAAAAACTTGGTGAGGTCTGGCAAGGTGGGCGGCAGAGGGGAGGAGGCACCGCCCCTGGCCACCATGTCCCCACTGGTGTCCCCACGGCTAGTGGGTGCCCTTAGGACTCCGAGGAGGAGTGGGAGACGGTCTGGAGCAGCGATTTGTAAATGGCAGAGTTCAGGAAGCGGGGATAGGAGTCTCTGTGCATCAGCGTGTAGATCTGGAGCTGTGCGTCGTCGAAGGTGTGCGAGGACGGCTCCTGCATCTTCCGGTTGATGACCTCCCTCACCCGCGAGTCCAGGCTCACCTGGGGGGCACGGAGAGAAAGTAGGGGCTGGGGGACACCCAAGGAGAAGCCCCCGGCCCAGCACCCATCCATGCACCCCTCTCAAGGGAAACTGGGTAACAATGTGGCACCAGATGTGGGGAGACCACAGTGTGCTCCTTCCCAGAAGATACTGGCACTGGAGCCCTGGTGGCTGGGGAGGGTTGCAGGGAGGAGTGGGGATCTCTTTGTGTCCCTTCTGTGTCCCGCAGCTGGGCACAAGGAGGTGGGATGGGGTGGTCCCACCCCGGGGATGCTGCAGGTCGGGATGCAGCATTTTCTCGGCCCGCTGGTGCCCTCGTGAGGTCTCGGCCCCGCAGCACAACCCGGCCCGCGGTCCCACTGCCAGCAGCGTCCCGGGGGTTTTGGGGGGCTGGATATCCCCCTCCCACCGCCGTCACCCTGCCAAACTCACCCCCGAACTGTCACAGGGCTCTGGCAGCAGTTGGAACTGAGCCCTCTCCCTAAGAGCCCTCCCCAGTTTAGCCTGAGCCCTCCCTTCAAAGGCTCTGCCTCCTACCTCCTTGGGAGAGAGGATGGAGATGTAATCCTCGTAGATCATCCTGGCCTTCTCGTCGATGGTGTGCTTGTTGCACTCGGTTTTGAGCTCCTCACATGCCAGCCAGAAGAGCATGTTCTCCTCGCTGTACTCAGTCCGCAAAAACTCCCGGAAGACGTTGCGCCCCGCCGGGCTCTTCATCAGCTTGTCGAAGGACTGTGCCCAGCCCTGCACCTCCTCTGGCGTGGGTTTGGCACTGACAGGTCCATGGGAAGGCAAGGGGACGGTGTTACAGCCGGCCAGGGATCCTACTGTCCCTCCTGTGTCCCTCCTGCTCATCCCTGCTCCCACCCCAGAGGAACTGTGCCTGACTGCATCCCCCGTGCTCATGAGGAGGCAGCTCCTGCCCAGGCTCTGGTGGTGTGGAGCTTTCAGAGGTCACTCCTGGGGTCTGTCCTGCCTTTGCTCAGCCTTGCTGTGGACTGGATTTCTCAAACTGGGATGTATTTTGGTGCTGGCTCTGCACAAATATCAACAAGAGGAAAAGCCCTTGGTGGAGAGGCAGCTCTGAGCCAAGAGACTGACATGGGTCCATCACCCCTCTCAGCTGGGGAGGGGGAGAAGGGGGTGGAGAAGGAGGGAGGGAGGGAGGCAGGGAGGCTGTTTCCCAGCAAATGCTTAGCACCTGCTCTAGCAGGCCAGGTACACTCATTATCCATGGCTAATTAGCACATCTAACCCTGACCCAGCTGCTCCAGGCACTGCACAGAGCCCCCAGGGCTGGGTGTGTCACACTTGTCACTCAGGGAATGGGTGCTTGGTGCCAAGCATTCCTGGAATGAGGTGCTGGCCCATCCTGCTCCTCCCTGAGTGGATGTGGACACTGCTGCCACTTCCTCTTCAGTGCTGAAAGCCCCTGGGAATGGCCTGTCCCTTCCTCTCCCTGTGGCTGCAAGATGCTCTTGGCAGTGGGTCTAAATGGCAGAATGAGGTCCAAACTCTGCTGAGGTTCTTCCATGCCTCAGTTTCCCTTTGCAATAGGCCTGAGGGCAGAATCATAGTAGGATTCAGCCTGTGGCCCAGATTCCCTGTTTCTTGGTGAGAACTGGGGATGAATTGCTGGCTGGACACACCACCAGGAACCCCTGAGCCCTGGTGTGTACCCCAAGGGCAGAACATAGTCCTGGCTGCCATGGAGGGTGGCAGAGGGGACAGTGCCACACTGTGCCATGCTGTGCTTGTCCCCAGCCCACTGCACTGCCCCTCCACTCACCACGCTTCACAGTTTGGGATGCTCTCCAGTTTGGTCTCCGGGGATGCCCTCCATGCTCGCTCTCGGTCCTCGTTCCTAACAGGGAGACAGAAAGGCAGTCAGGGGCATTGGGGACACATGCATACCCCACGCTGACCCCTGACCACTGAATCTCCTCCGTGGGCACCAGCACCCCCTCACCCACTGCCCTGGTGGCACCCTGGTTCCCTCATGCAGTTTTGCTGTCACCATGTGAGTGTGTCCCTGTGCTCAGGGGCTGCTGTGGCTCTGGTCCTGCTCCACCACTCAGGCTGTGTGTCAGGGCCATGTGCCAGGGCCATGTGCCAGGACTGAGCTGAGCTGGAGTGGCCACAGCAGCCGGCAGAGGTCAGTGCTGGACCAGCCCAAGGCGAAGCTGATGTGTTCACAACAACTGTGAGCTGTTGTGTCACGAATAATCACCAAGAAATAAACAAGTGTTTATTGGTGATGTGCCAGCACCAGTCCAGCCTGGAGGCAAATACTGGGATAGAGGTGCTGGGGCTTGGGGATGTGGTGTTCCCTGTCCCTGTGTCCCCTTGTCCCTGGGGGTGCTGGTGGCACAAGTGGAGAGCAGCCACCAGCCAACTTCCCCTGGGCCCGTGAATTTCGGTGCCCAGCGGTGACCGCAGCCCTTCCTGCTTGCGACACTGTCCTCACTGCTCACACAGCACTGGCTGTGCAAACCTCTGCCCCAGCGTGGGCAGCTGGGGTGGGCAAAGCTGTGGGCATGTCCCTGCCTGTGCCGCCCCCAGGGCTCACCCTGCCAAGCCTGAGCCCCACTCAGCAACCAGCACTGCTTGCCCCAGGAACAGGATACAGGAGGGACAGCTGTCCCATCTCTGGGGCTTCTGCTCCCTCTTTGCTTGCAGGGTCTTGCAGAGACACAGGGAATGCCACCAATCCTAGGGCAGTGTCTAGGAGGGAGATGCATGGGACTCAGTTTCAGGGTTTTTTACTCCTGCAAGCTCACTGCTCTTGGTGGCTGTAAAGACCAAAGCTGCTGCAAAGCTGGAGCCATCAGCAATCTCTGAATGAGCAGATGCTGAGGAGGAAGAGCAGATGGGCTCTCCAAAATCTGGGCTATCCAGAGAATAAGGAGCTGGAGATCCTCAGTAAGGACAGGAGATCCAGATGGAGGCAAGAAGCTGGTTCCATCCTCAGCTTTGGGCAGTGCTGGGAAGGCAGGGCTGGACTCTGTACCCACTGCTCCAAGGCAGAGCTTCCCAGAGGCTCATATGGATGGGGCCATCCTTCCCTGCAGACCACCAGGGCAGCACCGGGGAGTCCCTCTATGCTTCCCAAGAGATCTGTCTTGTGAACAGGAATCCCAGTGCCCCCAGGACTCTATCACCTGCCCTGCCTATGGGACAGCGAGGTGGGTGGGTGATGCTCACTGAGCCTGCAGGAGCCAGGCCAGGGGGGCAGTGGGACGTACCACGAGCAGCTGCAGCAGCAGCACCAGCAGAAGCAGCAGGCGTTGGGGCGGTGGTTGCTGGCGGGTTGCACCGTTGTCGGAGAAGTCTCATGCCGGGACATCGGAAGGAGTGACTCTGCGGACGCGGGTCCTGCGTACTGAAAGGCAGCAGGGTGGAGAGGGTCAGGCAGCTGCTGGTGATCAAACCCCACCTGTGCAAGCACACAGAGATAGAGGAGCAATCCCCGTGCAGTGACTTGCTGTAATTTAGTTTTGGCTCCTGCCTGTCACCCCTCACCTGTGTCCCAGCCTCATACACGGTGGACGGCGTTGGGTCGTGTTTCAGGGGCTGTTCTGCCGCTCTCAGCTCCTCCCAGCCCGCGGGTGAGCTGTGAGACCCCCTGGCTAATGTCCCTGCCGCCTCCTGGATGGAGCCTGTGGGGAGGCAGAGGAGTGGCACCACGTTACTGCACAGAACCCCCGGCTTCGGGCGGCTCCGGGGGCTGCTTGGTGCTGGGGAAAGCCCTGGGCAGGTGGCAAGCGAGGGCAGGGCAGCAGGCAGAAAGTGCAAGAAAAGGAAGTGAGAAGGAAAGTAGAAGAGGAAATGCATTGGGACATGCTCTGCCAGCCCCCTGCTTTGCCTGGGATCCCATCCCACACTTTGGGGATGCTGTGGGGCTCACTGCAGGCAGCAGTGGGGCTTGGCAGGGTGAGGGGCTCAGTGCTGGCCCTGCACACCCCTGGCCATGCCCTGTGCCACGAGGAAGAGTGGCTGAAATCCCTGGTGTCTTCAGGCACGGGATGGGGAAGTCAGAGCTGCCCCACGGCATCATATGAGTGGAAGGAAACAGGGTGGTGGTGGTGAGTTTTCACAGCTCCTGGTGCTAAACCAAACCTTGTCCCATGCCACCTGCCTGTCCCTGCCTGCACCACCGGCTCAGCCTGGAGCAGGGATGCTCCTGGGTAGGAGAGGTGCTGGATGCTGGGCTCAGCATGAGCAGTGGTTATGTCAGGCCACAGCTGGCTCTACCTCCCTGTGCCTTGCCAAACGTGATGGGCAGCAATCCTGGTCCTTCCCCTGCCAGAAGGAAGGAATGGGAGCAGAGGCAGCAGGCAGGGAGAGCCCCTGGAGATCTCAGCCTCAGCATCCCCACCTTGAGCAGCCCCAGGCCTTGTCTGAGTCTTGCTGCTCCTCAGCAAGGGTACAGAGCAAGGCTGTGGGATGCAGCTGGGGACACAGCTGTCCCCAGAACCCTCCATGAGCCCTGGGGGTAGAGCCCCCCTGTTCCCAGCACAGCCATCACCCAGCAGTGCTTTCCTGGGCCCTCACAAACCCTCCCACAGTCTCAGTGCTCCCACAGGAACGAAAAAGGAGAGAGTCTGTGTTTCACTCCCAATTGTCCCTATTTATAGCCCCAAGTGCTGGCAGGATGGCCGTGACCTTGTCACCCGGTTCAGCAGCAGCTCTGCTCCCTCTCGCACTGTGCTGCCTTCGGGTCCACTTAGCCCCCACTTTTTCCCTTTCCTCTGCCTCCCAACCGTCTTCCACTCCCAGCACCCTTCTTCCCACTGCCCACCCACATCCCACTGCTCCTCCCATGGCACCCAGCACTGCTGGGGGCTGTGGCACCAACAGGAACTGGGGTTGAGGCTGTGGGAACGGGCTGAGCAGGACAACTCGAGGACTGGGAAAACCCAGATCCCTCACAGCTCAGCCTGGCTCTGAACAGCCCTGGCCTACAGAATGGCTGAACTGGGGGTGACTGAGGGACTGGGACGTGGGGACAGCGTGTGGCTTTGCTCTTTGGAGACATCCAGGTACTTCAGTTTGCTCGTTGGCCAGAGCTGACCCAGAAGTGGCTGAGCCAGCACACTCTGGAGAGGCTGCAGGAGGGAGTGGCATCCCATGGCAGGAGCAACCCCCTCCCATGCCAGGGAGTGCGCTGAGCACCCAGCCAGGAGCAGGATCACACACCCAGGGCCATTCTGGAGGAGTGTGCTGTGCCATGGGGAACAGGGAGAAAGGAACTGTGGGCCTGCACAGGGAGCACAGCGACATTGTCTGATGGCACCCAGAGGTGATGCTGGTGTGATCCTTGTTGACACCAAAAGGCAATGCCAGCACATTTGGGTTGGCACCAAAAGCCAAGCTCAGCACATCTGGATTGGCACCAAAAGGCAATGCCAGCACACTCTGATGGACACCGAAGGGCACTGCCATCACGGTGTGGATTTGCAGGGATGATTTCCCAGCACCCTTTAATGCCCCTTCCACCCCCACCTCCCCATGCTGGCAGGGGCTGGGTGCCGTGGGGCTGTCACCAGCTGCCCCAGTGCCAGGCCTCCCCAGGGGGCTGCTGGGGCTGGCGGATAGGGAAGTGCCGGAGGGAAGGCGAGGGCGAGCGCTCGAGGCTGCAGAAAGAGGAAGGATGACAGAAAGGGGACATTTCCCCACAGAGAGAAGAGACACCCCAGAAGCCACCCTCCCTGAGCTCCCCAAGCCCCCTGTGAGTCTGGAAGTCCCCATGTGCCAGGTGTCCCTGGGCTGTTCCAGGTGGCATCACATGCCTGTGATGTCCCCATGACATCTGGCACCACACTGTCCCCTTGCCAAACGGAGCGGGGACCCTCCAAGCGACCAGACAAGATGAACTCTCCCCAAAATCACTTTCAAAGGGGAACCTCCCCTTCTAGCAGGCCCTGCTGAGATGTTGGCCCCATCCCTTACACCTGCATATGAAGTTCCTTGTGCCCTGCTCGCTGTGGGCAAAGCAGCCTCCCCCAGTTCTGCAGCATGGGGCACAAATCAGCACCCACCTCATTGCAGGGGCACTCCCAGCACAACATGTGCTGCCCCCCTACGTGCCCACCGACCCTGTGCCGTGGGTGCTGGGAGGACTGGGGGCTGTGGGAGCAGCTCCTGTGGTGTGTCCATACCTGCAGCCTGGCCATGGCACCAGCCAGGGTGACCCCGGCTGGCTCAGGGGGTGCGCGGCATCGCCAGGACCGCCGGCTCTGCGGCAGGGAGGTGGGGGAGAAAAGAAGAGAGAAAGAGAAAAGAAAAGCGGCTGAACACATCCTCTCACAGGAAAGGGAGTGGAAAGGGAAGTGGCAAACTCAACCGAAGAGTTCAGGCCTTTTTTGGGAAAGCCCCAGCCCGGCCCAGACGCTCTCCTTGCTGCTCCATCACGGGCCCAGCTGCCCCATCGAGGGGCACAGTGGGTCCCACCAGGGGCTGAGCCGGGTCAGCCTCCTGCCTCCCAGGAGGGCTGGATCCGGCAGCAGCTGCGAGCACCAGGGCTACCAAGATGGGGCTCCCCAGCCAGGACTGGCACTGATGGCAGCTCATCAGAAACAGCCCGGGCACGCTGGTGCTGGAACAACCCCGTGGCCGAGGAAGCGGCTCTGCCGAGAGTGACAGGCAGGATGTGTCCCCAGGCTGCACCGAGGTCCTCGGCGACCAGCCGGGGCCACTTCAAAGCGACAGTGCTTTCTGCCACGCTGTGCTTGTGATGTCCCCGGGCTTCCAGCACCGCTCGCAGGGCACAGACACCGGCAGCGAGGTGGGCAGTGCGGGAAAGGGGCCGTGCTGAGGGTGGGCTGAGTCAGAGCCGCCGGCGGTGCCTGCCGGCAGCATCGTCCATGCGAGGTGGGATGTGCCAGCCTGATGCACTGAGCACAGCCCTGCTCCCTCGGCCAAGAGTGACTCACAAACAAAGTTGTTTGATTTTTTTCCTCTTCAGGAAAAAGTAGAAACAGAAGAGAGAGAGAGAGAGGGAGAGAGAAATCAGCGGCCAACCTCCGTTTTCTTGATTAAATTCACCCTCAGCACTGCTGTGGGCAGAGGAGGCTTCAGCCCACAAGAGACCAACACTGCTTGTGGTCTCTGCTGGCGGCTGCCCCTCAGCGGCACGGTCTCACCGCAGGTGAAAAAGGGCAGAAGGGGAGAAAGAGGGAGGAGGGATGCTGGCAGCCACCCCCGCTCCCCCGGGGCAGCGCCATGTGCTGTTATCGGCTCATCCCAGCGCCCGCTCAGCGCCGCCGCTTCCCTTCCCCCGCCTTCGAACACGAGCTATCATCTCCCCTCCTGCCGAGCCCGCACACCCGGCACCCAAAACCCAACGCGGTTGGGCTGCTGCTGTCCCCAGCGCCACTCCATCCGGATTGAAACCTTCCCGTCACCCCAAAGTCACCACCGGCTTCGGCAGCTCCTTCCTCTGCCGTCACCCCTGGCGCTCCAGGGGCTCAGCCGGGCTCCGCTTCTCTGGGCACCTGAACCTCGTTTATTCCCAGATGGTTTTCCAGGATTCCCTTTGCTGCTACAAGGCAGGGAGAGAGCTGGGGCTGTCAGGATGCAGCCACGCTCCCACAGCCTCTGGCACCCCCAGCTCACAGGCACCGAGAATATTTTTGTTCTCTGGCCACCTTTTGCCACTCTCCACCCCAGGAGAAGACCTTCCCTTCGTATTTTATGGGTCAAAACCTGGACAGCAGCTTTGCTGCTCATCACAGAACCCTGCAGATCATTTGGGTGGAGACAACGAACAAACCTCCAGTGGCATGGAGACACCATCCCTGTCCAAGTCCCTGTCATAGGCCAGTGATGCCTCAGCCAGGAGCAGCACCGGATCTGAGCCCTCCCCATGCCTTGGAGGAGCTGCAAACACCCATCACCTGCTCGACCAGCCACGCTGGATCAGCACAAGGAGAGCTTGGCAGCCCCGGCTGCCAGCGTGCTGCTGGATTCTCCAGTGTCTAATAAGGGCTCAGCACAGCCTGCAGCTCCCCACCCCCTCCCTGGCATTCTCCCAGGAGGTCCCAGCACCTCTGATCTCTGCCAAATTTGGCTGGAACCAGCCACTGAGTGCAACCAGAGGCGAGGCAGCCCAGCAGGCAGCTGGGGTGGGTGGCAGGGGGCTGGCACCCCCCGGGACCCCTCTGCCGGGGTTACCCCACGGTGACAGCCGAGGCACCGCCGCCGAGCCCCACAGCTGCCTCCCGCCCCCGCAGCCTGTCCCAGCCACCTGCCAGCAGCACAGGAAGTTTTAGGAGTTATTTTTAGACTTGGTTTTCAATCCCCCATCCTTAGCAAACTTTTAGAAAAAGATTAAAGAGGTTGAGGGCTTGAGCCCCCCGGCTCTGCGGGATGGGGTTGGGCTGACCCCAATCCTACCAGCACAGAGGTGCCAGTGATCCCTGGCAGTGGCTGAGTGGGCTCTGCTGGGATGAAGGCGTGGTTATGCCCATGTGGCTGCACCCTGCCGTGTCCTCACTGCCCTGGGAGCCCACGGCACTGATAGCGAGCCCACGGCACTGATAACACCACAGATGTGCCCGCACACGTGGCTGAGACATCCGTGGCCAGCAGATACCTTTGGGGAGATCCTCTGCCCTGCAGTGATTTCTCTGCCATTCCCAGAGGCTGGAAAGGCAAATCCTGCTGATGGGAAATGTGAGATGCTTCAGTGTGTCCGAACAAATCCTCAGTCCTTAACACCACGAGAGCTGACAGGATGAGGACGATGCCAGGGTCCTTCTCCACACCAGCCATCTCCTCTGCTCCCAGTGTATTTCTGCATGAGCATCCTCCAAGCTAAATCCCATCATAAGCCCTCCCAAAAGGACCACATGAACCTATCCAGCACCTGCTGGGAAGAGGAGAACAGACCCATGGCTGTGTCCTGGCACCATGGCTGCAGGGCAGCAGGACAGGCACAGCGCTGCCAGCACCCACCCCCCCAACCCCAGCTTTTGCACTGAAACAGAGTTAATTATTTTATAGCATAAAAACAGCCCCACACCAGTCAGCTGGGGGATTTAGTAAGGCAAGCCCTGACAATTATGTTTCTACTACTAGAGGTACTGTGCTGTTAGGGCAGGTTCTGCCTTTGGTAATGATCCGTGGCAGAGGAGAAGACAGATCAGTGATCAATACTCAGCAGGGGCTAAAGGGATGGAGGAGCCTGGTGGTTGATGGGAGGGAAGATCAGAGGAAAGGGAGGGAGGTGGCACTGGCATGGCCAGGGTGAGAGCTGAGCTGGGTGGGTAGCAGGGTGCTCCTTGTACACAGCAAGCTGCCAGGCTCCTGGGACCACAGGACAGCGGTAATTTGAGGGATGAAGAGTGGCATCTTTCAAGGAAATGAGGAACCAGACAGAGAACCAAGGCAGGACTGGGATGAAAAGGAAGAACACTACATCACAGGGCAATGCTGGATCAAAGGGCTGGCTTAGCACAGCTCTGAGAGCTCCCAGCACAACGGAGGGATCACTCTTCCCCCAGCCCCAGCACAAGACCAAACCCCCCTGGCTGCATGCAGAGCCCTGCATGGGAGGCACCGGGAGGTGCAGGAGGAGGTTTGGGAGCCTGTGCTGGCACGGGCAGGAGGTGAGTGTGACCATGCTGAGGACAGGTCTGGCCCTGCTCTCCAGCCACACGTCCTGCCCAAAGCATGGCTCCACATGGCATTGATGTGGTCAGGGCAGGGCTGAGCCTGGCTCAACCAGCCAGGCCAGGGCCACAGCAGCAGGACAGCTGGGGACAAGGGGAGCACGTCCAAAACGCTGCACCCAGGAGCATCTGCCCACCATGGTTATTCAGCTGTGGGTGCTGCTGCCTGCACACTGCCAGCCCTGACAGATACCTTTGGAGGCTTCAGGCAGATGTCACTTTGTGCTGGTGGGGACATGTACCAGGGCTGGGCCATGTCCCCAGAATCAAGTCCCTGGACTACAGCTTTCAGAGCTGGGCTGTCACTGGTACCAGCAAAACTTCCTCCCATGTCAGACTTTGGCCCTGCATTAAAACACTGAGGGACTGAGGAATGAGCCCCACAGGACTCATCCTGCAGGCAAACACCCAGGGAAAGGGGGATCTTGTAACCCAATGCCCTGTCCAAGTTCTGGAGAATCCCAAGGGTCACAGGTGACCCCTGTGGTGTGGTCATGGTGCCAGGGCAGCAGGGAGGCTCTGCCCTGCCCCAGCCACCAGAATGGATCAGGGTGAGCAATTCATGTTCTCTGAATCCAGCTGCCCTGGTGATTTAAACCCTAACCAAAGCAGTAGATTGATGGCAGGGTTCAGCTCCATCAGCCCAGGGAGGAGCTGGCAGTGTGGGGAGGAAGGAAGCACTGTCACCCTGTGTGGCCCCATGCCCTGGGACACTGTCTGGCAGTGCAGCTTCTCATCCCCTTGCTGCCAGACAGGGCAGGCACAGCCGGGGTGCAGGATCCTGGCCATGGTGGGTGCCCTCCACAGGCATTCTGGGTTCAGATGGTGGGAGTGGGCCTTGCAGGGGATCTCAGTGAGACCCTGATTTGACAGGCCACGGTGGTGTCCTTTGCTGAGCCCCCAGGCTGCTGCAGGGTGCAGGTCCCATCAGAGCACACCAGCTGCTGTCACAGCAATACATTTCTGCAGCCCCAAATCTGCTTTGCCAGCTCTCTCTTCCTGGTGAAACCCACACCAGGCTCTCAGGCAGCATCTTCCCTTGGTTTTTGTTGTTTTTTTTTCCAGTCTACCTTGAAGCTTTCTGCCCACTAATGCCAATATGTACCTGTTTGTTCTTCTCCTGCCCTTTGCCCTGGAATGCTGCTTGGACACTCGCCTTCTGTCGAAGAAGCTACAGCCCTGCTTGGGTTAAACCTGCAGGAGGGGGAGCAAGGGGAAAACCCAAACCCTTGTCCCAAACCCTTTTGCTGACCCCCTTCAGGCTGACCCAGCAGTGCTTGCAGTGCTGGGAGTGGGCTGGCAGTGCACCCACAGCCCGTCCCCTGCACGCAGAGCACAGCCGTGCACAGGAATGCCGCGAGCTCCGCTCTGCCGTGCCCATCCCGTGGCTGCCCTGGAGGCTGTGCAGCATTTCTGCCTCCAGAGTGGGCAAGTGCTGACAAGCGAGTGTGGAGTGTGGCAAACCTGGGCCCCCAAGCCCAGCGTGTCTCCACAGCTGGAGCAAAGAGCCCTCAAAAGGTCAACCAAGGCTGGTTCCAAGTGCTTGGAGAACTGGAAGGGCGGCTTGCTCTAAAACTCGACCACACATTTTCCTGCTGTCAGGAAACCCCCTTTTTTCCATGTCTAAGATGAATGGTGAAGCTGAACCCCAAAGAACTTTGTTGTTGCTTTCATTGCTGCTCCACCCTTCTGCTGGTTAAATTTTGCTCTCACGAAATGGCCAAGGGCAGGAGGTTTTGCAGGATGGGTGAGTGGCAGAGCACTCCCCGCCTCTCCTGGTACACTCACCCAGAATGACTGAGGTCCCATGGTCCCAGAGGAGATGATGGGATGGGCTGAGGCATCACCCTCCATGCCCTGCACAGTGTCTGGGGAGGGGGAAAATCACAGGCAGGAGGTTTTTGTTACTGGTCCACTGTGAAGAAGGAACCCAGTGGATTTCCAGCCAAAAATAACAGAAATAAAAGAATTCTCCAAGCTCCCAGGGAGCGCTTTCGCAGAAGGGTGAAAGGTTGATCAAAACTCTGGGGTTGCTGCCTTGTTTTACATGGTGCTCAGGATCTGGATGGAGCCAGGATTCTGCCTTCACTAGTTTTACCCCAAAGCCACCAGCTTCTGTGTCCCAAGGTCCTGAGGAAGGCTGGGCAGCTGCACAGGGAACTCACCCCAGGGCTTGTGAACCAGCACAGCCAACAGCTCCTGCAGAGCATGCACAGCTGGATTTAAGATGTTTGATCCCTGTGAGAAGTTCTGGATGTCCTGAAACCCGTGGGAGCAGAGGGGAGAGCTGGCCAGTGGTGCTACTGGAGTTACCATCACACCCATTGGATGGCCAGGGCAGTGAGGAGTCAGGGTTTTCTGCAGGTCACCCTCCCTGTGCTGCATGGGGAAACCCATGGAGTGGCAGCTGGGAAAGGAAAAGGGCTGGCTGAGCCCAGCAGTGGTGGCAATGAGCTGCAGGAGGCTCGAGTGGTGCTGGTGCAGGGTGGGCAGAGAATAGGGAGATGCTGGGGCTGGATGCTCATTCCCTGAGCTGCCAGAGCTGGGGCAGTGATGGCACCACAGAGCTGCTTCCCAGTGTGTGACAGGGTTTTTGGAGTCCCTGCAAGTTCAGCTCCTTCCCCTCTCACACCACGGAAGATGTCAGACACTTCCCTCTCCTGTCCTCCCCACAGGTGAAACCCAGGTTGTAATACATGGGGGGATGCAAAAAACCACTGGTAAGGTCCAGGATCTTTTCTTCTCCCCAGAATAAGTGACAACTATGAAATAACGTATATAAACAGCTGGATTTAGATCCCCCCCCCCCGAAGAGCTTCTCTAATGGAAATGCAGAGAGGGATGTGCAGATGAATAAGGAACTGAGCAATAGGAAGTCTCGGGTGAAGGCCGTGGGCACCAGATCACTCAGAACCTGCTGTTATGTTATTCCAGGCAGGAACCCCACACTGCTGAACCCTGAGAGTGTGGCATGGCAGGGGGGGTGCCTGCTGGCCTTGCTGTGCCCTGCCTGATCTTTTTTGGGGTGCTCAGGCATGGCCAGGGGTTGGTGCATGAACTGATCCGAAGAGCAGAAGGACCTGGGGGGGAAAGGCAGGGTGGCTCTTACCCCCTCCTGAGCTTTCCAAAATTATTTTTATCCAGAGGATAAAAATTTGGGGGAAAAAAATAAAAAAGAGGAAAAGCCTCAGCAGCTCAAGCTCATGCTCTGCAGAGCTTGAGGAGTGACACAGTGGCTGCTTTGCTACTCCTGACCTGTTGCTCACAGGGAAGAGCTCCGAGCACTGAGCTCACCCATTCCACATCAGCCCAGCAGAAACCCAAGATGCTGGAGCCCAGGTCCAGCCTAAAAGCAAAGACTAGAACCAAAGCTTAGCCAAGATGGGAGAGGATGCACTTCAGGAGGCGGCTGAGATGGGCTGCTCCAGCACCTTGGGCAGACTCAGAACCAACAACCCTGCCAAGGTATTTTTCTCCCTTACCCTTTCTGGGTTTCATTTGAATTATCTGCCTTCAGTTCCTTCTTTTTTCTAAATAATAATATCAAAACGGGTGCCTGCACCCTGACTGAGATATACTCGTGTCACTAAACTCCTGCTTCTCCACTACAATCCTGTGAGGTGGAGGTTGTTTAATTGCCGAAGAACATGACTGTATTTTGATCAGTGGCTTGAGTCATTTGTGGGGAAGGGCTGACGCGGAGCAGCTAAAATCCTTGTAGGGAAGTCTGATGTGGCGCTCTCCCTTGGGAGATACTCTGAAATATGTGCCCACTGGGGTGACCCGTTTTCCCAAAGAAAACAACGTGCACCAGGCCAGCAAATGCCACAGCTCTGCTCATCCAGCGTGACACAGGACGAGCATCTCCACTGACGGGGATGGAGATGCATCCAGAGGGGAATGAACTCCCCTTGCAGCAGGGGAATCCCTCCCACTCGCTTAACACGTTTTGTTTAGTTTCTTAAATAAGGCCATGGATCCGTGCCAGAGCAGCCTCATGGAAGCAGCGGGGAGAGGGAGCTTCCCGGGGAGCCTCTGGGTGCCCGGGGACGCGCACTGACCCGCACACGGCGCGTGGCCCTCTCCATCCCTTGGCCACTGAGTCGCAGCGCCAAGTGGCAGCATCCCGCGACGCCACCCACGTGATGGGCTCGTGTTGGGCCACCGTCGCATGTCACCTCCCTTCGGGGGACAGCCACATCCTCGACACCACCGAGGCAGGTCCCACAGCCAGCTCTCGGCCGTGCCGCTGCTGGAGAACCCCGCGGGGACCGCAGCTCGAGGCTGCCCTGACCTCAGGCAACCTTCCCGAGCCCCGGCGCTGCCCGAGCCCCGGCCGGCCGGCCCAGGGCTGCGCATCGCCCTGCCGAGGCTCGGCACCCTTCGCACGGTGCCCGGGGAGCTGCACGGGCAGGGAGCTCTGCCCGGCCGAGCCGCTGCGTGGATGCTCCGGCACCGCCCTGGCACCCACCTGTGGGTGCAGAAGAGCCGGGGAGGCCTCCGGGGGGGGGAATCCTCCCTGCAACCCCCGCCCCGGGCTGGGCAAACCCCGGCATAGCCGGCCCTGCGGCTGGAGGGTGCCCCCCTCCTTCCCCCTCTCCATCCTCCTCCTCCTCCTGGCAGGAGCCCTGCCCTCCCCTGGGGGGATGCGGCGGGGAGTTCCCCCTCCCTGCTCGGTGCTCGGGGTCCCCCCGCCCCGCCGGCCGGTCCCCACGGAGCATCCCCCCGCCCCAGCGCTCGCACATGGGGCCGGTGACAGGCAGCAGCCGGACACACGGACGCACGGACAGACAGCCAGGCACGGGCAGGGCTCTCCATCCTCCTCGGGGCTCGGCGCGTGTGCGGGGAGCGGTGCGGGAGGGAGGATGCCCGGGGCAGGGGTCCGTGCAGGGGGAGCGTGCAGAGGGGCTGGGGGAGGGAGAGGGGGTGGGCAAAGCGGGGTCCGCCGGGGGAGCGAGGCTGGGCTGGGCACCGGGCGAGGGAGGGGGCGATGGGCGCGCGTCCCCCCCATCCGCGGCAGCCCCGGGCCGGGGCGCGGGGTACTCACGGGCCGGGCATCCGCGCCGCCGCCGCCGCCCCCGGCCGCCGCCGCTGCGCTGCCGCCGGGCTGGGCACCGGAGGGAGAGGGAGCGGCAGCGGGAGCCGAGCGGCGGCGGCGGCACTGCGCAGGCTCCGGCCCGGCCCCGCCGGCCACTTCCGAAAGCGATTGCAGCCCTGGCACTTCCTCACGGCTCACACACGCACACTCACACACAGACACCCACCCACGCCGCCCACGGCCCCCTGCCCCTGCCCCCAGCGCCAGCGGCAGGCACCCACTGCTGTGCCCCAGCGCCAGCATCACAGAACCAGCGCTGGTACCCAGTACCAGCACCCTGCACCAGCTCCCAGTGTCAAATATTGGCACACAGGACAAGCACCCTGCTCCCACTGTTGATAACCAGCACCAGCACCGAGTGCTGGTACGGTGCCAGCATCATGCACCCACTATTGGCACCCAGCACCAGCATCACACACCCAGCATTGGCTCCCAGTACCAGCACCCTGTACTTACACCCAGCACCAGCACCTAATGCTGGCACCCTGCACCAATACTGGGGATCCCCTCTGCCCCTCTGGGGTGTTCTCCCATCCCCAAGGGATGGGGAAGAGCTGTCTGTGCATCTTCCCCCAGATTGCTTCCCACCTAAGGCTCCCACCCAGGAGTGGCTTTCCCTGTGTCAGTGGTTTCTCTGATTTTTTTTTTCTCTCTCTAAAGTGGGGATTATACATCACTAAAAATAAAGGGTGATAAAACTTTGGGAGAGAAAGGAGGCATAAAAATTTCATGATCTTGCCAGCCAGGGAAATTATCCCACTTTATTATTTAAAACCTCATTAAAAACCATTTCCCTGGGAGAGACAATGATCAAACCAGCATCTATTTCAATCCTCAAGACGTGCACTCAGCGACGTGGGGGACGTGTTTAAAATAGGCCCCAAATGTGACTCCTGCAGTGAAATCTCCACCCTGACCCCCTCCCATGTGAGCAGCATCTCTGAGCTGAATCTCTCTGCCTCTGCACTGGGGGATCAGACAGACCCAAAGTGCCTCCCACATTTTCTACCTGCCCTGTCCAGCACTCTGGATTTTCCTCTTTTCACCGATCCGCTCACGACAGTGGGATGTCTCACCCAGGGGTACCTGCCCCAGGACCTCTGCAGACAAAGCAGGCTCCTTCCTCTGACTGCAACTTGTGCAAATCTTCGGAGCAGCTCCAGTGTGGAGCTGTGACTGCCAGGCTGCTCCCTCCTGCTGTGTGACCGGGCCACCAGCCCTCACGATTTTCTTTAGCAATTCATTTAACTGGAAGCTCACAAATGCCCCTAAAGGCTCCCACGTCTTCAGGAACTGCTTTGTAGTGTGTGTTTGGGATTTTCAGAAATTTCCACCAATATTTGCCCCATCCCTGGAAGTGTTCAAGGCCAGGTTGAACAGGGCTTGGAACAACTTGGTCTACTGGAAGGTGTCCCTGCCCATGGCAGGAGCTGGAATGAGATCAGCTTTAAGGTCTCTTCCAATCCATGGCATTCCAGGATTCTATGATTTGGGCTTGTGATTTCTTGTGATTCTCCATCCAGTCTGTCCCTTCAGATGATGATGAGAAATCACATTTTTTCTTAAAAAAGTGTGGATTGTGAGGAAATGCTTGGAGCTTCCAAACCCCCTGCACAGTGGGGCTGGCAGTGAACAGCCAGACTCGAACCACTGGCTGCTCAGGGTGCAGCAGCTCGGCCTCGCACAGGTAATGGAAACGCTGCCATCGATAGCCAGGAACACTGCTGGGATCTGGAAAGCTGCTTTTCCCCCAGCCAGCCTGGAGAGCTCCCGGGGAAGGACCGGCAGCATCCCGCCGCACCCAGAGGCACGGGCGGAGGGAGCGGCAGCCTCGGTCGAGCCGTGTCGGTGCCGAACGGCGACAGCCGGGGGCGGAGGCGCTGCCCGGAGCTCCCCGTGCCGGTGCCCCGGGGCCGTTCCCGCACCGGAGCCATCCCGGCGGTGCCGGCCCCGCAGCCGCCGCTGCAGTAGCGGGACCTGCCCGCAGGTGCCGCCCGACTCCGCCGGGAGCGCGGCCGGCGGCGCTCGGGGGGCCCGGGAGCCCGGCAGGTCCGGGAGCCCGGCAGGTCCCCGCGGTTCGGGCATCCCCGGCGGCTCCAGGAGCCCGGCAGGTCCCCGCGGTTCGGGCATCCCCGGCGGCTCCAGGAGCCCGGCAGGTCCCCGCGGTTCGGGCATCCCCGGCGGCTCCAGGAGCCCGGCAGGTCCCCGCGGTTCGGGCATCCCCGGCGGCTCGGGGGTCCCCGTGGCTCGGTGGGGCGGGGGTTCCCGGCGGCTCGGCGGGGCTCTGGCGGCTCCCTGCCCCCGCCGGTCGCCGGGAGTCCCAGCTCGTGCGGAGCGGGGAGCGGGGAGCGGACCCGCTGCAGCGCCCCAGGAGCGCGGGGCAGCCGCGCACCATCCCGGGAGCTGCTGCCTGTTCCTCGGGTACCCGACGGACACATCGGAAGGAAGTCCGGATAGCAAGAGCTGGGCGCTCCATCGGTTTTCCCCCTAATTTTCTGCTGGTGTTGCTAAGTAGGCTCAGAGCTGGCCAGCAGGACCAGGATAGAGACTGCCCTCCCTGTGCTGGGAACTGCTGAGGTCTCACCTCAAAACCGGTGTTTGGTTGACAAGAATGACATTGAGGTGCTGGAGGTGTCCACAGAAGGGAAATGGAGCTGGGGAAGGGCCTGGAACACTAGGAGCTGTTGAGGGAACTGAGGGGCCTCAGTCTGGAGAGAAGGAGGTTAAGGAAGGACCTTCTCACTGTCTACAGCTACCTGAAAGGAGATTGTAGGCAGATGGGGGTTGATCTCTTCTCCCAGGGGAAAAGCAACAGGACAAGAAGAAATAGCCTCAAGTTGCACCATGGGAGGTTTAGGTTGGGTATAAGGGAAAATTTCTCCCAGAAAAGTTTGTTCAGCGTTGGACAAGCTGCCCAGGGCAGTGGTGAAGTCACCATCCCTGAAGGGATTTAAAAGCCCTGTGGATGTGACACTTGGTGACATGGTTTAGTGGTGGACTTGGCAGCCATGGGGTAATGGTTGGACTCGTTGATCTTAGAGGGCTTTTCCAACCCAAACAATTCTGTTTCATTCTGATTCTGTGATTTTAGGAAGGTGCTGGGTGAGCAGAGGTGAGCTCTGCCATAGGCTGCAGGGAGCTGTGAGTACAGCACAAGAGCAGCACCTGCAGAGCTGGTGTTCCTCTTCAAGGAGAGCTCCAGTAACTCCAGGCAGGAGCAGGAGGCCTCCTTTGATGAATATCTTAGATGAACCAGCCCGTGTCAGGATTGAGATACAGCAAGGTTCCCAGTGGGTCTGCAAAGCACAATTTATTAGAGAAATCCTTCAACAGTTGCTCAATGCCATCTCCAAAGTGCTCTGCAGTATCAGCCTGGCTGCAGCAGCAGAATGGGCTGATCCCGTCCAGGGTGTTTCCAGCTTGTGTGTTCCTTGAGAGGCTGGCAGGTGATGAAGCTGGATGGATGAAGGCTTCAGAGATGTTTTGCTTTAGGAAAGCCTTTCCCCCACCAGCTACCTGGGCTTTTTAAAGCTTTCCAAGCAGCAGAGCATGTTCAGACTGGAGTGACCAAAAGAGATACTCCTGGCACTGAGCTCTGAGGAAGCAACATGCCTTGAGCAGCCTGAGTGGGAGGCAGAGGAGAAGCAGCTCTGTGCTGTCACCCTGCAGGAAGTGCTTGTCAGAGCTGAGATTGTAAAGGTCATGTTCACCCTGTCCCTGAACGTGCAGCTCCTCTGCTGAGGGCAGCTGGGGACACGCTGAGGTGATGCTCCTGTGTGTGCACAGAGCTGGCACATGAGGGTGCAGGAAGCAGAGCTGCTCTGGGGACCAGCCCTGCTCCAGGGCATGAATCCACCCTGTGTATCTCAGTGGTGGAGCTGTCTTTGCAGAATACCTGGCCTGAGCTGTGCAGTCTCATCACAGCTAATTTATTCCCTTGTGAGAAGAACCTGTGCAGCCTTTACAGCCTTTTTACTCTTTTAAGGCCTCAAAGCTTCCTGTGGAATGTCAGAGACACGTTTCCAATCCCAATCTCTGCCTTAGCTATCAGGTGTGCTTCAAACCTGCATATCTCTGTGGCTCCCCAGGGCTGCTCACAGGCTGACTCAAGAGTCGTTCTGGTTGGGGCCACGTTTTTTCCACAGGGACCTGAAGTGCAAAGATTGCCTCTCCTGTACTCAAGCTTGAAGATTAAGCAGCAACTTGAAGTTCTGGAGTGTGTATGGAGGTCGTGGAGCAAAGTTTAAAAGAGGATTTTGCACTGCCAGGCTCAGCATTTGGTCTTTTAATTCAATCCCATTTAGAGGGAAAGGGGTCGATTATTTTGATTTCCTAATGTAACAGAGCTTATGCAATTGCATTGTATATCAGCCCACTCATGTACTTCCAAATTATTATCTTCAAAATCTTTTTAACCCTTTGGCCAATTCTGTCAAAAACAGAGAGCAGTTAGAGCTGAGCTCCTGCCATTACAAACAGCTGGGCAAAGAATGACCCTGCCAGGGCTGCAGCTGTGAGAAAAACCAACACATGCTGTCAGACCTTATTAGACACTGGAGAATCCACTGGAGCTGACATTTGATTGATGCCCAAACCGTGGGAAAAGCTTCAGTCAGGGTCTGTGCCCTCGCAGGCACCCAGGTCTGTCCCCCAAGAGACGCCAGCCTGCTGAAAGCCAGACTCTGCAGATTCTGCAGCTCCCAGAGCTGTTTGTTTGCTTTCTGGTGCCAAGCTGGGAGGGGGTGGGCAGGGAGAAGGAGCTTAGCAGAAATCTTGGCCAAAAGGGCCAGTGCTGGTGTTCCAGGTTGGGGCTAAATGTCCCAAAGGCTGCCTGGGGTGGTGTAAAGATGCTGCCCTTGAAGGAGTCACTACAAGTTATCAGCTCTGCTGCTGGGTGGCACAAACTGATAGGGCCTTGGAGGGCACTAAAATCCATATTACCCCTGCAGTTGTCACCTGAGCCTCTCAGTGACCTACAGACTTTCTCTCAAACTCTCATCAATGTTTGAGAGGTGGCTGAACACTCGTTATGAGGTATGTCAGAGAGAAGTGGTGGCAATAAGGACAAAGCTAAGGTGGTTGGACTCCTCTGATTACTTTTGGCTGAAATTGAGCCAGGCAGAGGAGATGTGAGCATATGTGCCCTTTCCTTGGCTACAAGATGGACAGTGGAAAAAGATGGACCACATTTTAAAAAGTCACAGATATTTTGGAACTATCGCAGCAGATTGGAACAGACAGGAGTTGAGAGACACTTTGGAGATCTTCCAGCTGTAAAAACAAGCATGGCTTGGTCTGGTCCCTGTATAAAATTTCCCAAGCAGGTGGAACAGCTCCTGAGGATGTGTGGAGGGCCCATGGGAAGTCTCAGCTCTTTGGCTGCCGGGGAAAGGTGATGCTGATGAGATGAGAAGAGTCTATTTGAGAGGAAGGTTTGAGAAGCCAAGTGTCTGTCATGAAAAGAAAATGCTTTGCCCAAAAGGGGAAGATAAAGATACTCTCAGCTGTATGAGCTACCCCAAGAACTACATTCTCCCTTTTTTATTCTCCTGCATGAAGTGCATATCCCCATTGCTTCCTCATCTCTAAATAATTTGGTACACAGAGTTCATGACCTGACAAGAGAGCAGAAAAAGCAAATGATGGTTATGAGTGTGTGAACAAATATCACCTTGATATTTCCTTTTTAACACAGCAACATCCAGGAGTCATTGTCAAGAAAAGCTGGTCATGATTTTGAGGTTTCTCACTTATATGCTGAGCCGAGAACAACTTTGACATGCAGAGCAATGATGTTTGAATGTGGTTTTTGGTTTAACACCATACAATCCTTATTTCTCATTGATTTCATTGACACTGAAATGGGTCAAGCTTTGATTACAGCCTGATTTGCATTGTCTGCAATGCCAGAGCAAACAGTGGAGCTGCAGGATTTATACTGGCATCTTACATCACTAAGACCTGGTGAGATGATGGAGTAAAGGAGAGCAGGTGCTGTGCCCTGAGAAAATACATGAGTTCCCAAGTTATGATAGTGAATGTCCCTCAATCCAGGGGAATAAAGACAGTAGGAATATGGATATTGTCTCACTTTCCCCTCTTCTTTCTGTAGTGGATGTGGGGCAGAGGTCAGGTATTATTTGACATCCCTGCACTCTCAAGATGTTTTCACTGTAGAATTAAGTGTCAGAAGTGAGAGCCTTCCCTGTGCCTCACAAAGCCTGGCTCAGTGGGGGAAGCACCGTTTCTGAAGGGAAAGGGTTTATTTCTGCTCAGTCTTGAATCAGTCTCTGCTTGAATCAGTCTCTGCTGTGAGAACTGGAGGAGGAGGAGGGGAGGCCAGGCAGCCTTGTATGGAGGATTCATTTCCTCCAGGTCACTAACAACCCCCAGATAAGGTGACACTGGGGTTTCTCTGCCCTAATCCCAAACTGAACTTGAACCAGAGTCCCCACCTGAAATTCCCAGGGTGTTTTGGGGAGACATCCCTGCCCTGCTGCTTGTACCAATCCCCCACTCTGCTTCTCCTGCTGGAAATGGGTGTTAGGAGAGGTCTGAACCTGTCTGGCCTGAGCTCTGAAATCTTCTCACTGTTTTCTAAGACCTGTCCTGGGGACAGGCTTAAAAATATCCCAGGAACAAATTGACTGATGCATCCTCTTTCTGACACGCTCCTGGATAAGAGGAAGGGAGCTGTTTGCTCCTTCCTCCGCCCCTTTTCTCGGTGAGACAGATGCAAGCCACGCAGCTCTCCCTCTGCTTTGGCCAAGGGAGGGGCAGTTTCCTGTTTTTACACAGAAATTAGATAGATCCAGGATGCCTTTGTGCGGCTGCCGCTCCCGATGCACACAGAGGGGCTAAGGCTGGCCGTGAGCTCTCTGGGTTCTATTTCAGCTTTCCCGCTGGTGCCTGCATCCTCCTGGCTGTACCACACCGACAGATCTCGGGTTTGAGGATGGGGGGACATCCCTCCGAGCAACCCACAGGAGGATCCCACTGAAAAGCCTTTCCTGCAAAACCAGAGTCTGCTTTTCCAGGGGCGCATTCCGGGCTGTTTGCAGCAGCAGCAGCACAGCTCCATCCTGCCCCAGCCACGGGACTGCTCATCCCGGAGCGGGGCTGTGCCTGGCATTAACATCCCAGGAATCTGCTGCAGGAACAAAGTGCAGAGACGTGTTTGCAGCTGCTGGGGGGGAAGGCACAGAAACTGCCCAGCGCAGCAGTCTCACGGTCCGGCTGTCAAGGAATTGGTCTTGCATAAGGAGAAATGGAGAGCAAGCAGCAAATTGGCCTTGCTGAGTGATTTGGGCACAATTAATAAGGAGGGAACTGGGCAAAGGTACTGGATAATTAAGTTGGCTGATAGCAGAGCTCTGTCCAGAGCAGGAATGTGTTGTATGCTGTCACGCTAAAATTAGCAACATTTTGTTATAGTGCTTTTCCCTCACAAAATGCACTCGGGTAAAGTTGCCAGCTCCCCTCGGGGAGGGAGGCACCACGTCCTCCCTCCTGCGTGGTGGAGGGCTCTGGGGCTGGCAGAGGGAGTAGGATGGGGCTTTTCCAGCAAAAAAAAAAGGAGGAATTTTAATATTTCAGTGCTTTTACCCCCCCATCTGGAAGACACAGGGTCCCTCTGGTTGGGGTGACCTGTGGGATGGGTGATTTTGCCTGTGAGAAAGCTAGAGAATGGAGGGGTGAAGTGGCTGTCTGAGGTCACCAACTGAGTCATGGGTAAAGCCAGGAATAGAAGGCAGCAGTCAGGCTCCCAGCTGCTGTACCTATGGTTATTTCTGTTTATGCTCTTCACTTCTCTTGCCCATGGTTTACTGAGTGCATTCCAAGAGTAACTTGCCTGCCAAACTTCCTCCCCTTTAAAACCAGAAATGGACAGATAAGATAGTAAAAGAAATAAGTTTAACTGCTGGTATGTGCACAAACATACCTGAACCCTGTCCAAGTTATCAGCCAGTTTTTTTTTAATGCTCTTTTGGGGCAGGAGAAACTCCTCCAATCTCAAAGTGCCTATGGCAGTTTGCTGGCACGATGTCAGATGATTTATTTGCTTTGCCTGTGGTCAAAGGGAGAAAAAATTTAAAAAGGAAAAAATAAAGAAACATGTTAGACATAGCAAAACCCGGTCAAGTGACTCCACTATAAATCCCATGAAGGCAGTGGGAGAATTGTGGCTCTGGGAATTGGAAGTTTAGACTGTAAACCAAAATAAAACTGAAACCCCAAATAAATGCTACATTCTCACCCAATAAATTTTCCCAGAATGCCTTATCTACTTCTCAGTGAAGGCTCTGGGACTTTCTTCCACCAACTTGTAAATCAGATTGGGCCCAAGGCCAGAGTATCTGGAAAATCCTAAACTGGGGGGTAATGACTTGGATCCTCCTTTTTCTTGGCATAAGCAGAATCAGAATGCTCTGTTAACTGCTGTTCAGAGGCAGCATAAAAAGGTTAATCCAGGTAGCAGAGCTGACATGAAGTCAGACCCTTAAATCAAATGGTAGTGGCACAAGTGTCCAGCCGTGCTGTGCTGTATCCCTACCACAGGCTGCTGTCCCAGGGCATGGGATGGGCACTTTCCTACACTGTGACCTGAGCTTCATTCACTCAAATTCACTCAAACAGCCTCTAGGTGTGGATCAGAGGATGGGCTGCCTCTGCATCCCACAGTACAATCCCATCACATCCTCATACTTGGCTCTGTCTCCCCTTCCTTTGTTTTCTTGTTCTTTCCTTTTTCTTTCTTTTTGTTTTTTTTTTTTTTCCCCATTTTGCATTTTGCCATCTCTATTTCTATTTCAGTGCTTTTACTGCAGTTTTGTTTTATGGCTCTCTTCATTCCCTGACTGAGGGGTGATGCACTGTGTAAGGCATGCAGAAGCTACTGCTGCTGGCACGAGTCCCCTCCAAGAGCAGAGAGAAGTGCCTGGGTCCCCAGGCTGCCATCTGACCCTCAGGATATGGCCATGAGTAGTCCTGACAGGGATCTGCACTGTGGAATCAGGAGCTGCCTGATCTCTGACCAGGAGGGATTCAGCTTTGTGTGGTTTTCTGTGTTTCCCCTGTTCTCCTTTGCAGGATTCTCCCCAGCTTTCTCTGGGATTTCTTTGCAGAGAGATCAGGCTGGAATAATGTTGGTTTGGTCTCCAGATATCTTGTACACCCAGGCTATCCATTTCCAGGAGGTGACTTCCAGAGTGTCCCAGACATAAGAGCTGAGCTCTCCTCTTTGCCCTTGTGGTGATTCCCTGATGTGGAGCTGATGAGCAGTGTCCAGCTGAGCTCTCCCTCCTCCTGCCAGCCCTGGCTCTGCACACTGGAGTTCCAGGTCCTTTCACAGAAATTAACATTTACTTTAAGAACTAAAACAAACAAAACCCAAATAAATCTCCTCACAAAACAAGATCAATAAAAACATAGCCAAGTGCTTTGTTTTGCTTAGAAGACGCATCTTTGTACATATCCACTTGTGTGTTGCCAAGTTTTGGAAATCAGCAGAGGCTGACATTGTTTACTGCAAATTAAAGACCCTTTGGAGACACTCTGTCTTGCTTTCCAGTGTAGCCTCGGGATGGGGGAGAAAAGCACTTGGACAGTAGCATAGAAGAAACCCTGTTCCAGTGTTGCTAACTATAGCATTAATTTCAGAGTCATAAATAACTGCAGTACCATGGTTACAGCACTAGCCAAGTATGATATCATTTAGTTTAGGATTAGGGGAAAATATCTTCCTTGAGGCTGTGGGTTCTAAAATAAGCAACTTTTCCAGTATAAGTTTTCTCCCAAAGACTACACAAACACCAGCCTGTGGCCGTAAATTAGGAGGATTACTCTGGTAAAACTGACTGGATGAGAAGTGTCAGCAGGTAAAACAGCTCAGAGAGCAGATTCTTCCAAGTTCCTCAGGGAATGGCAGCCTGGCACTCCGTCAGTTTTCTTAGAAAACAGCACCT
The DNA here is from genome assembly GCF_017590055.1 of Onychostruthus taczanowskii. Lineage (NCBI taxonomy): Eukaryota > Metazoa > Chordata > Aves > Passeriformes > Passeridae > Onychostruthus > Onychostruthus taczanowskii. The sequence continues at coordinate 152,580 of NW_024498418.1, read as the reverse complement.
TCCGGGAAGGGAGCAAGCTCAGCCCTCCCAGCCCCAGCTCTGCAGTGGAGGAGAAGGTCCTTTCAGAAATGATCAATACAGAGATGGACTGAGAGGCCAGCACTGACAGCTCCCGTGGCAGCATTAGAACTGCACAGAGCAGTCACAGCTTGTGGGCATCCATTGGCCCAGCCAAGCAAACAGCTGGGATGTTTGTTTTACAAAATTTACACACAATTACACGCACACATGGATGTGCAGGAGCAACTGGGAAAGGCTGTTGTGAGGGAGACCCTGAATATATGTCTTAGAGAGTACAGCACTATCATGAATTACAGAAAGCACTCAAATGGGATATGGGTCTCTCATAACAAGAGAAAAAATTATGGAGAAACACAAGCACAGCAAAAAATGGTCACAGTTTGACGAAACAGGAAACCTGACTTTAGTGCTCCTGGGTACAAAATCCTAGACCACACAACCCAAAGCACTGATCCCATTCAAAATTGTTCAAGAAGTTATGACGTGAGGTCTGTATTGGTAGGCTTTATGCCAGATTAGATATTGTCTTTCTTCCTGCTGCTGGCATCCAGCCAGCACAAACGCCGTGTTGTGAGCCCTGGCTGATCCAACAGGAACCTCATTGTGTGCCCAGGCACGATCTGGATTGAATTTGTCCTGCTAAATGATCCACTCGTGCTCAAACCTGGCAGAAGGGACCATAGAATTGCGGTACAAAATTCCATTTAGAATTTCTTTTTCTTCTCTAACCCCAGGCAAGAGGGTTTTGCCCCATGCAAATGTCTGTGATAACCATTGGAATGCTCTCCCTCAGTTTAGTGGGTTGGATTAGAGGGTGTCCCCCCATGGAAAGCAGTGGATAAACTTGAACATGCAGTGAAAAATGAAATGTCTTTTTTATTTCTGCTTTTCCTGGTTCTGATCATGCAGACAACATCTGAAAAGTGACATTTTGGGATAGGCTGAACCAGTCTGATGCATACGCTGCATTCATTAGCCCTGCCCCTCACTCCTGCAGCTGGATCCCTGATGGGAGATCCTCTGATGGTTAACTTAGTCTCAGATCCTGAGAATCTCAGCTCTCAAGGAGATTTTGGGCTTCTGCAGCTCTGAGCGGCCCAACAACCCCAGCCTGTTTCTTTTGCTCTTTATCTGTTCTAGGCTTGACTTGTTCTCCACCACAAAGGTGTGGGAGGCCAGCAAGGTTTAAATTTTCCCAGCAGTGGGCTCTGCAAACATCATATATCTTGTTTTGGGTTGTGTTAAGACAGAGGGATGCTTTTGGTTTAGCAATAATCCTCTGTGTGTGTGAATTTCTTTATCTTGAAATCATCTTTATTGCAGCTGTGCATTGCAAAGCAGCCTAAAGAAAAAGAGAGGAAGAAGATGGGAGAATGAGATTTGTGTAGGAGGACAGAGGTTTTTTGAATTATCTGGTATGAGTTACATGATAAAATACAAAAATCATCTGGCCAAGGGAGTGTATAGAAGAGGTCAACTGACATTAGTACTAATTTAGGGTGTCAATAGCTTCTTTAATTCAGCCAGTGAATAAAGGTATTGCTGTCAGGCTCAGAAGATGGACAACACTTGTGGCTTCGTTGCTGATCTGTCCTTTAGCCCTCACAAACTCAAATCCTTGTCATTCCTTGTTTCTCTGCAAGAACTGCAGGACATCCATTCACTGCCAAATAATACAGGACCCTGATCTACACTGGGATTTCTACCACCACACAGGGCTTTACTCTTACAGTGACCCAGCACAAAGGTGTGGGAGGCCAGCAAGGTTTAAATTTTCCCAGCAGTGGGCTCTGCAAACATCATATATCTTGTTTTGGGTTGTGTTAAGACAGAGGGATGCTTTTGGTTTAGCAATAATCCTCTGTGTGTGTGAATTTCTTTATCTTGAAATCATCTTTATTGCAGCTGTGCATTGCAAAGCAGCCTAAAGAAAAAGAGAGGAAGAAGATGGGAGAATGAGATTTGTGTAGGAGGACAGAGGTTTTTTGAATTATCTGGTATGAGTTACATGATAAAATACAAAAATCATCTGGCCAAGGGAGTGTATAGAAGAGGTCAACTGACATTAGTACTAATTTAGGGTGTCAATAGCTTCTTTAATTCAGCCAGTGAATAAAGGTATTGCTGTCAGGCTCAGAAGATGGACAACACTTGTGGCTTCGTTGCTGATCTGTCCTTTAGCCCTCACAAACTCAAATCCTTGTCATTCCTTGTTTCTCTGCAAGAACTGCAGGACATCCATTCACTGCCAAATAATACAGGACCCTGATCTACACTGGGATTTCTACCACCACACAGGGCTTTACTCTTACAGTGTAAGAGTACTTACTCTTATTTCATCAGGGTAATTTAGAGCTTCACTGTTCTAGTCAAATCCTCTACTGTCAGGGAACAGAGTCAGGTCTGGCCCACTTGGGATATTTTGCTGATAGTTGAGCTGCAATATTCCAGACAGCCCAGTCTGTATTTGGGATGGGGATTGGGGAGTCTAAGGATTCCTCTTTCCTGCAAGGAGGAACCATCTGTCAGAGCTGTGCAGGGATCTCTCCTTGGAAGCTCCTGGAAGCTGCTCCCAAGTGTAGTTCAGAAATATGCAGGCAATTACATCTCACTGCTGTTGTACTGAGGCTGCCAGCTGCGGGGTCAGGTTGTCCCCTTTGTTTCCCAGTAATTACTATTTTTAGTTCATGTTTCATGAGCCCAAAGGTCCTCTGGCTGTGCACTGTGCAACTTCAGAGAAGACAGATGGGGCATTACAGGCACAGTGTACTTAGTCCCTGCCACTCATGAGATTCAAAGTCCAGTCTGGTTGCTTAAAGAACAATGTTCTCAAGTTCTGGGAAAAGCTCTCTCTGGGTGGAAGCAGAATATCTGGAGCAGAAGCACAATTAACAGGGGATAATTTCACTCCCAGTGAAACAAGAAGATCGGAAATGTTCAGGGACCACAGGGAAAATCTGCCATGGCTGGGGCTGTTTGACTAATTCAGACCATGTCAGCTTGTCAAGTGCATCCTGAGAGATCCATAGCCCTCCTCAGTTCCAAGGCAGGAATTGAAACCAACCCAAAATCTAAGGAAGGAACTGGGTGTGCAGAGCAAGTCAGCACAGCTCCCCAGCTCAGAGCAGTGGGGAAGCTGGGCCAGGCAGCATTCCTGGAGCTGTGCTTCAATCCCAGCTCAGTGCTGAGGTTGCCAGTGGCCATCCCAGCTGCAGTGTGAGCCGAGGGCATGAGTCAAAGCCACGAGGGGCTGCCATGGTCTTGCCAAATATAAAAAGCACAGAGATGCTGCCTTGTGTGCGCTTTGCTTCTGCCTGAAAACAACAGAGAAGGTATGAGCCACTGCATATCTGCTGCTCAAGAAATCCCTATAGTGCTTTAGTGCTTTGATGGATCCTAAAAAGCAAAAAAAAAAAAAAAGCTTATATATATGTTTATACATATACAGTGCTCAAAAATATCATACATATTCTAACCTTCCACAAACATTAACCAAGGGATCGTTGTAAAAGACCTGGGAAGATCCCCAATAGCACAATCTTCATTTTACTGAGGCCACAAATAGTAATTAGCTGACTAAGGAGTGCAAACTCAGCACCCACATTAAAACTGGGGCTCGGGGAGCTCTGCTCATGCTTGGCTGCTGCTGCCACACACCTGCAGCAGGGACAGCAGCTGGGGAGCACTGCCCAGAATCCCAGCACTGTGACACACACACACAGGGCTCTCACAGGCAGGGTGTCATCACAGCAGAGACACCCAGACAGGCAGGGTGAGGCCAACAGCTTCTGGGAACAGTCTGTGTAAAACAGAAACTGCTGCTGAATTTAGCTTGCTGCTCCTGACACAGGTTCCTTGGAGTCTCAGCAGTGTCCCAGAATAAACCCTGCAGTTCAGCTCCTGCTTCCAGCCCTCAGGGTAAAACACAGCTGACTGCAGGTTAAAACAAGGTGGCCACAGGTGAAAATTACACTCAAGGTGGATAAAGCACAGATATTATGGCTGAAATGTGGCAAGGTGAAAGACACAGGGAGAATCAGTACAAACCCATGGATGAACTCTGGGAGCTGGGGTTGTTGTCACCACGTCGTGTGAACCAAACCTGCTGAGTTTCACATGAAGGGCACACTTATTTTGTTCTCAGAAACTGGAATTTGTAATAAATATGTGGCGGTCTGTGGTAACCAGAAACTATTATTATCACAGGAAGCACTGCTGGTCAGGAGGAACAAAGGTGTTTGATGCCCATGGGTGTGAACAAACCTTGAATTTGTCTGTGCTGCACAGACCCTCGGGATTATTACATGGGCAATGCTCTTAATAACAAGAGAAACTGAATAAATAGGTTTGACTCTGAGCAGAGAAGCCAACAAGCCATGAAGAAAAACATGTTGTGAGCAGAGGAATATTGTGGAGGGTAAACAGTCTGCCTTTGCCTCAGATGGGTTCTCCTTAGAGCTGCACCCTGATGAACATGACTAGCAGGGAGGTAAATTGATTTAATTCGTGTATTAATAGAAAAGAAGAAGGTTTAGGGTTTTTGGAGGGTTTATAACACACAATGGAAGGTGGATGGTGATTTAACTGAACTAAAATAATCTAATTAAGTGTACAGGAGGTTAAATTTCTGCCAAAACTGCCAGAAAATTCCAACTTATCTCAAGTTAGGATCCATCAAAGCAGTGTTAAAGCTGGGTCTTTGAGTCAGCAGTTTATGCTCCTGTGGGAAGGAGTGGCATCCCAACCACAGTGGGAGAGGTGCATGGTGCCTGCAAATGACTCAGAATACATTAGCTTTTCACGGTGGATTTTGGGATGAAGATGGAAAGGAAATTAATTTCTATTTGAAATAAAGCCAACAATGTTTGTGGTTATTGCGACCAGTAAGTGATTTCAGTGAAAAATTGGTTCCTGTGCATGACCTAAAAGCTTTGCTGTGCTGTAAATATGTTTTGTAACAGAAATTGTGAATCTTGGGGCTTCTATGTGAACAGTAATTGTATTTAAAAAAAAAAAAAAAAAAAAAGAAGAAAGTGAGGAAAAGGATTTTGACTGTACAGAAAATACTATGAATTCCAGGGGAAAAGAAAAGAAAAGAAAAGAAAAGAAAAGAAAACCTGGTAGAAAAATGCTTTAAAGAGGGATTTTGTAAGTAGATTTGAAAGAAAAGCTGCTAAAGACAGAGAAAGGCTTTCTATACATGAGGAATCCTTTCATTTGTGCTGCTCTTACAAAACAGCACAGGAAATCACACAGGATGTGCTGACGAGGAGAAGGAAGTGGTTTTGAGGATGACACTGAGCACTGAGGGGGATGCCAGCAGTGCTGGGTTCTCATGCAGGGCTGGTGCTCCTGCCAGTCCCACCCTGAGCTGTGCCTGAGTGGGGATGGAGAGCCTGGGGAGCTCCATGAGCACCCCCTGAGCCAAACCCCAAACTGCCCCAGCCCCTCTGGATCCAGGGTGCTGCTGGGGGGTTGCAAAACCTGCTCAGGAACTGAAACTTCTGAAGCCTTCCCGAGGTGTCTGGGGAAGGCTCCACCTCGTGAGAGTCCTGCTCCACTCGGGACACTTGTGGGGAGCAGGCAGAGCGTGGGGAGGTGTCATTGTAGAAACAGGGCAAAGCACTCAGCTCCTGGGGAACTGGAGCCTGCCTTGGCCGTTTTGAAGTGATTACAGCAAACAAGATAATCCGTGTTTATTGAGGTCCTCGGCGTGTTATTTTCCTTTCCCTCTTGATGTGGTGTGCAGGTTCAAAGGCAGCAGCAGGGCTCTTTGCTCCCCAGGAGGTGCAGGGGGGTTTTTCTCAGCAGACAGCTTTGTGTGGCTGCTGCCATCACATGTGCTGCTGCAAATGAAAACAGTTTCTGTTCTAGACACTCGTTTGCCACAGATTTGAATATGCTTAAAAATAACTGTGCACACAAATAATACATAGGGGTGCACCGACAGAATTTTTGTGAGTATATATATATATATATATCCATATCTATCTATCTATCTATCTATCTATCTATCTATCTATCTATCTATCTATCTATCTATCTATCTATCTATCTATCTATCTATCTATCTATCTATCTATCTATCTATCTATCTATCTATCTATCTATCTATCTATCTATCTATCTATCTCTGTACGTATTTGGCATATTTTCAGTGCAGGTGCCTGTGTATTTCTGCACAGGATCTAAGTCTGTGCTTCTTTTCCTCTGTAGCTCAGATTCTTTTCAGCTAATCTACACGGCTTTTAAGCAGTTGAGTTCAGGTCAGTAGCTGCATGAAGCTGAAAAATCTTAAATTTCTCTCAGAGCCCTTAAATCCAAACCCAGAGTAAAATAGTTATTCATAAGGCTTGTTCATAAATGGTTCATTACAGTGTTGTATTGGTGAGCCTATAACAAAATGCAGGTTCCTATCTCCATGCTGTTTGTTACTTGTGAAATTCAGGAGGCTGACTCCACAGCATTTAATTTAATCAGATCCAGTGCAGATCTAGCAGTGCCTGTTTGTGTGGATTAAATCTCCTAACACAGTAATGCATCAGTTCTGTCAGCTCCTGCTACAAAACTGAAATAAATTTTCCTGCTGTCACCGAAGCATCAGAGGGATGAATGTCAGGAGGAAAAACCCCAGCTCTCAGCTGTGTGGCTCAAAGGGTCCCTGCTTCAGTGGCACACACCCTACCTCCCCTCATAAATGTGAAATGTGAAATGTGCTGTGTGTCTCTGTCTTCCAGGCAAAACATGGCTTCAAGCCCTGACTTCTGCAGTAAAGCAAGGGTCAGCTTTTTCATCAGTGAGAAAATACTCTGGACAAGGCAAGAAGGAGTAGATATAGTCACATTTTAAACCTGCAATTTATAAAACACAACTGAATTCCAAATACGCTGGAGAAAGAAGCACTCTTGCCTAATAAACAAGATTCACCTGCTGTTTGGCTCTTTTAGTTTCAAGGTTTCTCTTTGCTGCTGGAAATGTTCTTTGTGAGAATTAAATTCCATAAATTGTTGCAGATTGAGGTTTAGTGTTTATCCAGTTTCCCAAGTGGAGGTCAGCTTCTGATATTCCTGTGCTCCAAGGTGAAACAACACGGGTTTTCACAATGGGAAAAATGAGACAAGTGAGATCCCTGCGGTAGAGGTTTTCCAAGAGCCCTGGGGCCGAGGCTACCCCCGCTGCTTTCCTTGGGTAGAAGAGCAAAGAGCAAGGATTGCTTCAGTGCAGTCACTACTCTCCCAGATGGAAAACACCTTTGCAAACGAAGGAAAGATGGATTTCCCCCAGAACAGTTTCCTGGCAAGTGGAAGATCTTCCCCAGTCAGTCTGCTTTGCTGCTGCTCCAGGGTGGCTGCAGCCACACACCTCTGGCCTGAGCCCAGGTCCTGCTGTGAGCCCTGGGGCTGCCCTGGCTCCCAGGGCTGCCTGCCCACCCCGGGCAGTCTCAGCTCCGGGCAGGCAGCCCCTGAGGCCCTGGCTGTTGCCTGGCTGGGTGGAAGAGCCTCCCAGGCTGGCCCTGCACAGGGGAGGATGCTCGACAGAGCTCAGCGGCTCCGAGTGCTCCCTTCAGCAGCCAGGCTTTGGGAACAGCTCAGCTCTTCAGAGACTGAACTCTGGAAAATCTGCTCGGTTGTGGAACAAAAGGAGCTGCCACACACTAATTCATAGTGATTCTATCTCTAAGAAAAACCACTTAGCAGACCTGGACAAGGGCTGAAGCTGATAAGGAAAGAAGTCATTAAACTGATAGAATTAGAGATCTCTTTTAGCCTTCTCCCCATCTGTCTTTTGCCACCTGTCTCTCACTGTTGTTTCTGTAACTCAGAACTGTAGGTTTGGGGAACAGAGATTATTTCTTCCTACATCTTCTTAAGGTTCTTTTAACATTACATAATTACCAATAACACAAAGGGAATAAGGTATGAGAGCTGCAGAAAACCAATCTTTGTGATGCTGCTCTTGACAGCAAAAAGCCCCTTCTAGCTCACAAATCCTTTATAGTAAGTACATCTCCTAAATAAAACATGATAAGACTCAAAAAAATGAAAACCCTCTGGAAAACCTCTGTAACTAACACATTGCTGGAGCCAGCAGAGGGATCCTCACCCCCCTGGCTGTTGGTTCAGGCTGAAAACAACTCCAGGAGCAGATGACTGTGTTCAAACACCACATTTCCCATGGATGCTGAAGAAACAAACCTTAAATATATTTGTATAGATATAGATGTTTTAATGATATTTTTATTATTTTTTTTCCCCAGGAAGGCTTGGGAGAAATCAGATCAAGGAACACAGGGCTAACACCTCCTGGCCAGCCCAGCACAGCACAGGGGGGAGCAGGGCCCAGCTGCCCCAGCCCAGAGGGGTATTTTCTGTCAGGGATTTTCTCTCTGTATCTTCTCTCTGCTCCCATCCTGACTCCACCACTCCCCTCCATTGCTTCAAGGCAGTGCAGGGAGCCCTCAGGGCCTCGGTGAGACATCTTGTTTTCCCTTCTCGTGTCACAGCTTGTCTACCGGAATAATTCAATTTTTTTAATGTTTAAATGCCTTTTTATACAAGGAAAAGGTGTACAGTGAAATCTCAGTAAATGGGTACTCAAACATTCTGCTTCATAAGCCTGTTTTTGTTTAGTTTTTTTGTTTAAATTTATTATGAAGACAAACACTTTCAGAAAGTCCATTTTTATTTCCCAGCATCTTTCATTTCTTTTGGCTGAGCATCATCAGCCAAATAGGTGTAATAAAACCACGGAAGAAAAGCAAATGCACAACAAGGAGCTTTACCTGGGCAGATGTAAAATTGCACTCATTAAAGAAGCACATTTGAGCATAAAATGCAGCTCAAAAACCTCCATTAAGAGCCTCCACTAGGGAAAAAGATTGCTTTGACCTTCAGAGATTGATGCAATGTGTGCTGTTTATTAATAGTTTTAGTAAGAAAGTATCTATACAGGGGGTTGTCTTGCCTTTTCATCAACCCATAGGGTTGATGAAAACTCCCTGCTCTTAGGTTGATGTCCATCAAAAGATTTTTTTGTTCCTCTGATGATGAAAGTAGCACTGTGAATGCTGCAGGACTCCGGGCTTAATCCCATCCACCAGCTTTCCAGAAAGGGAAGGATGGCTGCAAGGCTCCCAAAGGCTGTTCTGTATGTGAGAAATGCTCTCTGAAGCATGAGGGGCTTGGGACAACTCCTTGGGGATGCATCTCCTTGTTTCCCCTCATGAGGTGTTTCCTGCCCTTCAGGAGGTTTTCTGTAATCAAGATTTTCCAGATCTCCTTTCATGTTTTTGCTCACGATTTGTGCTGGGTGTAATTACTCGTGCTGAGGGGCTTTGAACACCACTCTAAACCATCAGCAGTACAAACCTGTCTCTTTGCTGTGTGAGAGTTTCTCCATCCTTAACGAAAGTCAGCTGAATTTTATCAAACCACCCATTTCTCTTTGTTGACAGCACTCTGCTTGCCCAGGCCAAAAGGAGCAAAGCTGACACACAAAGAGGAGTAAAGCTGACACAAGAATGCCACTCTCAGGCCTTAACACTCACATGTAATGAGTCAGGGCCTGGGGAGGGTTTGTGATGTTACTTTCACAGGCAGTGAGAGCAGGGCTTTGCTTTTTTCCTTCCCCACCCCTGGAAGTTTTCAAGGCTGCATTGGATAGGGTTTGGAGCAACCTGGTCTAGTGGAAGGTGTCCTTTCCCATGGCAAGGGATTGGAACGAGGTCCCTTCTAACCCAAACCATTCCGGGATTCTCAGATCCCAGGATTCCTTCCCCAGAGCCTTTCCCCAGCCCAAGTGAGCCAGCCAGCAGAGGGAGCGCAGCACATGAGCTCACAAAAATAGGAGCCTGCTAAAAAAAACCCGCCCCAAACAAACCCAAACAACAGAATGATTATGGTCTTTAGCAGAATAAACAGAATCGTCAGGAGGCAGAAGCTTTTCCCCTGGCAATGAGATCCAGCTGCAGGCTGGATGGGGAACAGGCACCGCATCTGGCAGCGAGCGAGTTCCTCCGGTGGGGAAATCCCCGTGGTGGCGATGTTCCCGTGTGCCACCCCTGCTCTGAGATGGGGTCCCCACGGTGAGGCTGTTCCCGTGTGCCACCCCTGCTCTGAGATGGGGTCCCCATGGTGAGGCTCTTCCTGTGTGCCACCCCTGCTCTGAGATGGGGTCCCCATGGTGAGGATGTCCCCGTGTGCCACCCCTGCTCTGGGGTGGGTTTCCCATGGTGAGGATGTTCCCCTGTGCCATCCCTGCTCCAGGGTGGGTAAATCCCCATGGTGAGGATGTTCCTGTGTGCCACCCCTGCTCCAGGCTGGATTCCATCCCATGGTGAGGATGTTCCTGTATGCCACCCCTGCTCTGGGGTGGGTTCCATCCCATGGTGAGGATGTTCCTGTGTGCCACCCCTGCTCCGGGCTGGGATCCCCATGGTGAGGATGTTCCTGTGTGCACCCCTGCTCTGGGGTGGGTTCCATTCCTTTTTCACACTCCTTGGCTGAGGCACCTCCGTAGTTCCCCCTCAGAGCACAGCAGCTGTGGAGGAGCCAGGATGGGGCTTCCTCTCATGGAGGGTGCAGGCTGTGGCCAGGGTGACAGCAGTGTCACAGCTGCTGGGCTGTGGCACCTGCTCGTGCTCTGGCCATGCTGCAGATTTGGGTTAGAAGCTGGGAAGTTTGGGGCTTGCCTGCCAGCAGTGCAGTTCTGCAAACAGCGGGATGTGCTCAGCACAGGAGGGTGGAAGTTAACCCGCCTGTCTGTCTTCAAGAGGATGATAAATAAAGACAAACAGGAACTGGAGGTGCTCTCTGGGACTTTGTCATCTACAAAAGGGTTTTTCCAAAGGTTTGGGAACCTGCCTCACCTGACACATCCTCCTTGTGTCTGGGTGTGGGGGAGCAGAGCTCATAGGCTGTGTGGCTGATTTGTTTGGGGGGCTGCAGCAGCTGGAAGCGTTTAACTCTGGGGCTTGCTGCTCTCCTCCTGCACTCCCCAGGGTGAGAGGCAGCTAGATGATTTCCCCCATATCCCTGCCAATATCTGGGCCCTCAATATCTCATTTACTGCTTGTGAGCTATCTCAAAACAGGACAAACTGCACATCCAATATCTGGTCCTTCACTCAGAAGGATGGGGAGTTTTGATGGACTCACTTCAACCAGGATCTGTATCTGACACCAAACCATTTCTGTAGCAGGCTGGTCATTAGCTGGAGCCCAGTGTTTGCAGGGTATTTCCATAAGAGCTCTGTAGCCCTTCAAACCAAATGCACTGCTTTCATTGTGGATTAGAACTGCAGTATGCAGCCAAGCTTTACTTTTTAACAAGGATTTAAACATTTAAAATTCTTTCAAAGCTGTAACTAAGGCTCATAATTTAAACCCTTGCAGACAGATATTGTGGGAAAAATATGAAGGCTATTTAAAGACAGTCAGCCTGCCTGCCTGTCCATCGATTTGTCACCTTCTAATCTGCCTGACACGTGCCATGGCCTTTCTCTTTCCAAACACAACGAGGCCAGGTCTGCACAGGCACGTGTGGAGTGACCTGAGCTTCCCCAGGGTCCTGCACACTGCCTGCCAGCTGCAGCCCAGCAATGGGAATGGGAAAAGGAAAGGGAAAGGGAATGTGCTGATGCTGATCACAGGATCACAGAATCACACACTGGTTTGTGTTGAACACGTTTCACCCCCTGCTGTGGGCAGGGACACCTTCCACTATCCCCCAGGTTGCTCCAGCTTGTCCAAGCTGGCCTTGGAATTTCCAGGGATGGGGCAGGCACAGCTTCTCCGGTGCTCAGCCTTGCTGCAGAGCAGCCGGGACCTGCCTGGATTGGAGGTTCAGCCTTGCTGCATGGGGAGGGCACCTGCAGGTTTGGTGGAGGAGATTATCCATCCAAGGCATTCTTCCCTCTGAAGTCAGTGGTAGGAGGAGGAAGGCATCCAACTCACCACCAGATCCAGTTTCTTCTCTACTTGTATGGGAACAAGCATGACACAGAAACTACATCACTCTTTGGAATCAAGTGAGACGTGATATTTCACTTTTTTAGGTGACCTGAGTATATTTTGTCCCCCCTGTAGAGAATTAAGTGATGCTCAGCCAAGTCAATCTCTTACTTGGTCAGGCCTTTCCAGCTGCCCTTCATTGGCCAGGGACCAGTTGCCTTGTATGGGAGCCACAGCTCCCAGAGAACCCACTCAGAGCCCTGCAGAGGTTTTTTGGGGAGGCAGGAGGGATCAGCAGCTTGGGCTGACAGACACACATCTAATTCTGGCAGTACAGAGGAGGGTAAAGGTGACAAACGACTCAGGGATGGCACATCTCACTTCCAAGGCTGGATTTACAGAGTGGAAAAAATGTTGTCTGGTTACTTGTCTGAAAAAGTTTAGGAATATTATTTTTATTATATTTTTGAAGTCAAAGAACTGAGCCTAATTCTGTCTTAAGATAACCATTTTGGGGCTGACTGAAATGCCCTTTGTGTCAGTGGTGGTTGGAAAGAGAATCTGAGTTCATTTGGTGAATTTATATGAGGGGCTGGGGCATCTGAGCAAGAAAGTTCATTGCAGAAATTCTTAAGGCTCCATCCTCATGGCTGAAGGAGCATTTCTAGGAGCTGGACTGGTTTCTTTCTGAGAGATCAAAGTGCCCTGTGCCTTTAGCTTATCAAAGGGATTTGATTGTGGTGCTTGAGTTGTGCAGCAGTAGGCAGCTCTATGGGGCTTAGCAAGGATCAACATCTGGATACAAAATGCAAATGAGATCAAATTAGAAACCAGGAAAACCTTTTCAATAGTGCGAGATTGAAACAGCAGAGCGCTCTGCCAAGGGGAGCTTTTTATCTCTGAATAATTTTGAGCTATGGCTGATGACCTTTCTGCAGGTGCTTTTATCCATCACAAGTTCCTAGGCTCAGCACAAAAATAAATCTGAAGGGGGAGAAAAAATGCAGCAGCTTCTTTGGGCCTTAAGGTCTCACAAAGGTTGAAAAGGACAAGGCAAACTAAACTTGCCTTGTGTTTCTGAGATTATCGAGAAGATAAAGAGGTTGTTACAGTCCAGGCGTTGCTGCTGACTCCCTGCCACGCTTTTTTGCTGGCTGAGGTCTGTGCCTCAGTCTCTGCAGCCCATCCTTGGGTTTTGGGAGGGTTAATGGGTGTGTGCAGAGTGCTCTGGGTGAGGAGGGAGGGCATCATTTATTGCTGCAGAGATTGGAGACTCCCTGATGTGATTATAACGTGTAGTGATGGAGGCTATTTTTGTTGTATGTTGTGAATATTTCCTTGTATGGAATCACAAGGAGCCTACTTGTGACTTGCAGCTCTGTTGAAAGCTTCAGCCACAAGGCTCCCAAAGTCTTTGACATTCCCAAGTCAGTGCTGTATGCAGCAGCGTTAATTAGCCTTGGGGGCAATGCATAATATTGCTGAGATGATGATAATGGAAATGCCTCCGGGCTCTGCTCTTTGCAGAGGGATTGGACAGAGTGGCACAGCCTGCTCTGCACCTCGGGGCCTGGCATCTTGTACCTGCAGTGAGCAATCCCCAGGGAAATGGGAGGAAACTCTTAATTCTTCTTACTGATCCAGACTGCTGCTCAGCAAATCCCCTCACCACTGGAGCTGCAGATCTGAAATGGCATTAAAGAGGAAATCAACCTTTTGCACAGTTTCCTCTTGGAAAGTGAGTGTTACTTCTAATTATAGCGATTGCAATGTTTCAAATGCTCTCCCAGGGACTGGGATGCTGGGGGTGGGGAGGGACAGCTGGAAATGCAGATATGTCCCCCCTATCCACTGATTCCTGGGTGTTATCTGTAACAGGAGTGGAGAGAAATAGTCCTGGCCATGTCCCCATGCCACTCCTGGTGCTGGTCACCGCTGTGTCCCTGACAGCGTCAGCCTCGGTGGCAGAAACACTTCTCCCAAGTCGTGACTGCTTTTTAAAGAAGCTCAAACTGTCTTTTTCCCCCCGCCTCTTCCTCCAGCAGTTCAGTTCTGCACTTCTCCGGCTTCCTTCTGACGGTGAGCAGCACATTGTGAGCGATCCTGCCCCAGGCCCCAGGCCGGGCCCTCCTGCAGAGGAGCCACCAGCCATGGACGAGTTGAGCCTGCCACCTCCTGGTGACACTCTCCGGGACTGACCACAGCTTGCAGCTTTACAGCAGCACATCTTGGCTCTTCTCCGAGGCCCCTCGAGCCCCCTGACCCCAGAGATCTCTGCTGTTGTGGAGTTGCCCTTGTGGCTCTCCTGTGGGGCGTGGGCCTGTGGTTCCCCCTCTCTTGTAGAGGTGAGGCTCAGAAGCTCAGCTCTGTCCCCTGTGACGTGCTTGAGTTTGGTGTCTGACGCTTTGGGGACCTGGATTTCCTGTGTGGAGAGCGCACAGCACACAGAAAAGAGGTGGACTTCTGAGGAGGAGGGTCCAAGTCACCCTCTGGAGTGTGTCAGGGCTGTCGCTGTTTGGCTCTGAGCCCTGCCTTGGAGCATGTCCCATTTTTGGCCACCTGTTGCCCCTCGATGGCTGGTGCTGTGCTGGGGGAGCCTGGCTTGCCCTGGGAGCTCACAGAGCCGTGTCCCTGCTCTGTGCTGTGTCTCTGGGTAATCTCATTGCAGCCACACTCAAATACCATCTCTATGGTGATGACTCAGGCATGCAGCCCCTCTCTGGGCTCTCCTCTCCCTGTCCAAATTCATATCTCAGAGGAGCTCTCTGACATCTCGTGAATGTCTCACCACCCTTTCAAGCACAGCATGGCCAAATCAGAGCTTTTAACCTCTCCTTCTCAGCTCAGGGACTCCCTGAGCTCAGCAACACCAGGATGCTGCTTTGCTGCCAGAACCTGAGTCCTGGCTTCATCTCGCACCTCCTCACATATCTTCACATCCTGGGCACATCAACAGCTTGCATAACCTTGCTAAGCCTTTCCTAAAGCTAAAACTCTCACCTTCTCTTTCATCACATCTCCCTCCACTTGTTGCAATATCCTTTTTTGGCCTCAACAAACTCGCTGTGGGCCAGCTTGCATCCACAGGGATGCTGTTTCAGGCATTGCTTCCCACCTTTCCTGCTTCTCCTCCCTCATCCTCTGGGCTGCCCTCCTGCCCTATGCCTCCCCTTGATCCCACCCATGTCCCTGCCAGCTGCGAGGGCTGTATCCTCCTGTTAATTCCTCATTTTATTTCTAAATTGTAAGCTTCGGGCTCACAGTCAGTTTTCTTTGCTGCTCTCCTCAGCAATGCCAAGGCAATCAGGCTGCTGCACTTCAGTCGAGCTCCTATTGACTGGCACAAATGGGAAAACTCACTTGTGAGCAGGGAGGGGGGCACTGGACGGACAGGGCAAAGGATTTCCCCAGGCTCTCGTCAGGGAGGTGGCTCCAAGGCTGCCCATCCGTCCCTGGGGGACACGGGGCTGTCAAGGGCTGCTGGCAGCACTGAGCCCTGCCAGACCTGCCCAGCAAAGGGGTGGCATTTCAGGTGCCCATAAACACTCCTGGCTCCAGGCACAGGACTCAGCTTCTTCTTGCAGCTGTTGGAGTGCAGCTACCCCAGAGGCTAAATAAGGTTAAACAGGCCCCAAAATAGGGATTGGGAATGGGGGCTGCTGAGTGAGCAGGGCTAGAGCTTTCACCTGTGAGCACAGTGAGGCTGGGAGGATGAATTCTGCCTCAGGGTCTGAGCTGTCAGCTGCACTGGCATGGGGGACATGAAGGAATGCCAGGAGCTTGCTGCACTCCTGGTCTGATCCCCTTGGTGGGCAGAGGAGGCTGTTCCTATAAACATGCTGCAGGACAGCTCTGGACCAGCCTCTTGCATAGGAGACACCAAAGAATTGGGGCAGAGCTGCTGCTGTGTCCCAGAAAGGTGTTGGCAGAGCCTGTACCTGCAGTTCCCCTGCCAGCTGAACATTCATTTAGCAGGAGCAGGGAGCTGTGATGTGCCTCTGCTCGAAAGCAAAGGCTTTCCATTAATTTATTGATGCTGGGCTCCAGCCTCATCTCTGCTCCTGCAGAAGGATGAAAGCAGCTCCTTGTTCTCTTCTGGCAGGAGCAGGGCAGGTGTGTGTCAACAGGAGTTTTTTGCTGACATGTGAGGAGCTTATCCTAAAGCAGCTCATTCCCAGGTTCCTCCTGCTGGTTCTTATGTGCACCCCTGGGCTTTGACATCCTGCAGCCCCCTGAGACCCCAGGCCGTGCCCTGACCTCTCTACAGCCCTCACAAGAGCTGCCCTTCTCAGCTGAGCCATCCACATGAGGGATGGTTTAATGTGGCTGCAGAAGACGCACACTTACACCCCTTGCTCTGATCCTTTCATACAGGGAAAGGTTCTGTTCAGGAAGATTACACTGATTTTTTTAAAATTTAAGGATGGGAACCTCACCACTGCCTAGCTGTGCTCTTTCTTCATTCCCCAAATCCTCCCAGCTGGGATTTCTCCATTTTTGCTCTGTCTCCACTGGGTTTCATCTATGGCACGACAAAAGCAGTGTCAGGTGTTCTGTTTTTCCAGTGAATTCATCCTGTAGCCATGGCCTGCCTGGGGTTAAAACCTATTGCTGTCCTCTGGGCAGTTTGCTTTGCAGCAGAGAGCACAGCTCCTGGGAGACAAAAATTGGTGATGCAATCCCAATTTTGAAGAATTTGACTTTGGATCACATGATGCCACCCCAGAAGTCAGTAAAAGCACTGAGTGGGAAATCCCCTGAAGTTCCCAAATCCCCATAATGTTCCCACAGTGCTGCCCTGGAGGGGTGCTGTGGATCTGCTCCATCTCTGGGCAGGGAAGGGCAGCACAGTGTGGGCTGGCACTGATGCGCTCCTCAGGTCAGTTCTGCCTGCCTGGAATCACCCACTTCCCCAGGATGCCCTGGCTGAGCAGTGCCAAACTGGCTAAAACAAGCCCCAAACAGTTTGGATGGAGATTTCTTGGCTCTGTGCTTGAAGCATCTTTAGTTATTATCTGAACCAACAAGGTCTTCTGATGGTGTCTTGTCACATTTACCTTTTCTCTACTAAAAAGGCCAAAGCAGAGTCCACAGGTGCTGAGCACAGAAAGCAGCTTTGCCTTGCTGTGCTGGGTGATGCAGGGCTCAGCCCTTGCTGTGTCACCCTGCCAAAAAAATGAAGGCCTTGCTGTTTCCACTGAAATTAATCCTTATGGGAATCTGCTCTCTGATGCAATGCTCAGCAGGAGATTTCTTTTTCCCATCACTCCGCTTATTTCAGCTTGAAAAATAAACAGAGGCAAAAAAGCAATAGACAGTAAAAATATCTGGGAGCTGCTGGAAGAGTTCAGGGTTTGCCATGTGCCCGTGGGGAGCGCTGGGTGCTGCCTCAGCTGCCGTTCTTCAGCACTGAGAGCCGAGGCAAAGACTCAACACCCTGCCTCCAATTCTGGCTCAGGATTGCATTAGAAATAATAAACATCTGAGCTCTGATTCTCAGCTGGCAATATCTGTAAGTGGAAGGGAATGTACAGGATGGGAACCAGCAGCCCATGGCCCAGAGGAGCGAGCAGCTATTGCTGGGAGTGGGAAATGTGTGGAGAGGAAGAGGAGGGGGCTGCAGTGGGGCTGGGGGTGCTTCAGAGTGTGGGATGGGGACCAAAGGAGCCTCCTGGAACCTGCATTCCTCTGGGAACAATGGTGAGGTGGAGGAGGAAGAGGAGGAAGGCTCTTGTGTTTCTTCACTGTTTTGTATCTGTAATATATCTGAATCCTGGGCCCGAGCTTCAATTAGGGCCTAAAAAGTGCTTCAGTCCAGAGTGCTTGGCCTGAGGCTTCTGTTTGTGCTGGCCCACTGCCCACAGCAGGAGAGGGCTGGCGTCCTGGGACCTTGGGACCAGCCCTCTGAAGCCCATGGCTGTGGCTCTCCTGGCTTTGCTCTGCATCTCCAGGGCTGCTCTGCTTTGGTGTTCTTCTTCTGCCCCTGTACCTTTGCTGCTTCGCTGCTGGGTCCATCTCTCCCTGCCTTTGCCAACCCAGCACAAATCCCCTCAGTGATGGAGTCTGCATTTGAGAGGGTTTTTTTTTTTTTAACTCTTCATCAGCAGAGCAGAGTTGAGTGAGGAGCAGGTTTCCTTGTTCAGTGGCTGAGCTAAAAACACTTGGGGAAAAAATAATGTGGGGTTGAGCTGAGATCTGTGGGAAAGGCTCCCTTTGGGTGTGCTTAAGAAGACACATGAGCTGCTGAGTACCTCCAGGAGCTGGGGCTGGTGGCCTGCAAGGCTGTGTGACCTTATGCTTGTCCCCAGCCCCACGACAGCACTGTGCTGCCTCACAGACCCAGGAGGAAGAGCTCCACAGCCATGGGAGCTGACTCAGCCTCGCTGTTCGCTTTTTCTTCCAGGGGTTGTTCCTCTGAAAGCTGTTTGTGGCTCTTTTTCTCCATTTCCCTCTCTTCTAGAGGGCTTATCTGTCATCTCCTGAAGACCATCCCCAGTCCTGCTTCCATAAGGAACCCAGTGAGGTTTGATGTGTGAGATCAGAGAAGGCAGAGTCAAATGTCACCTCCATGTGAGACCTGATTTCCCAGGGAGGGAGGAAGGGAGAAACTCTGCAGTTGTTTGTTGGCTTCAGGATGATTAAAACCCAGACCCACACTCGTGATGTGCTCAGGGCACACATGTGGGTCCCCATGGTGTGCTGGGCAGTGTGACCTGCAATCTGACAGCTCTGAGTGCTGGGGCAGGGCAGGCTCACCTCCACCTCCTCCTCTTCCCTGGCTGTAATTTCCTGCAGTGAACCAAATCATCATTTCACTGGAAATAGATGAGTAGCAGGAACAGGTCCTTGGGGCATCTGTCTTGTCAAGGGGATGGGTCAACAGAACTACTCAGACTCAAACACTGGCCATGTTTTGCCTCCTAAATGTGGCTCCATTCACCAAGAGGTGCATTCCTGATGAGATGAGCTCGAGTCAGGCAGCAGAGCACACTGCAGATAATAGCCTGAGTGAAAAACCAGTCGAGTATAGGAATTTTAATTAAACCTGACAAACCCTGAGAGGAAAAGGGGAGAGACAGAGACCAGCTGGCATAAAGATGCTGAGTAATCTGAGTTTGGTGAGTGCTGTTGAACTGCCGCAGTTTAGGAGGATGTGCATGCCCCTAGGTGCAGGGGCCAGCCACAGGTCCTTCCATGATGCTGGGTCAGGAGAGAAGCCAGAAGGAGCTCTGATCATGCTGTGCTTTGCACAAATACATTAAACCATCCTTGGCAGTAAATTGGCACCAGGATGCTGTGCCCTGTTTCTGAGAGCACTGAGATGATGGGGTATGAAGGGAGGATGGACTGTGCTGCTGGGGGATTTTGTGCCTCCTCTCATGATGCAGATGGGGCTGATCCATCCACTGCAGTCTCCAGGCACATTTTGAGACCCTTTGCCCTTTGCCATGTACCCATACCATGCTCCAGGACCATGCAGGAGCTGGGAGCAGTCCTGATACCTGGAACCTTATCAGAGACCCACAGATTGGTTTGGGTTGGAAGGAGCCTTAAAGCTCCTCCTGTTCCACCCCCTGCTGTGGGCAGGGACACCTTCCACTATCCCAGGCTGCTCCAAACCCCATCCAACCTGGCCTTGGACACTTCCAGGGATGGAGCAGCCACAGCTTCTCTGGGCACCCTGTGCCAGGCCTCACCACCCTCACAAGGAAGAATTCCTTCCTTGTATGAACCCTGTGTCAGTTTGATGCCACAACCCCTCATCCTGTCACTCTGTCCTTGTCAGAAACCCTCTCCAGCTCCATCGTCAGTGTGGGCAGTGTCCCTGGGCCAGGAGTGCTGCTGGGTGGGTGGCACAGGCTCTGCAGCTGGGCACAGTGTCTGTGGCATGGGCACAAACCAGGGAAGGGCTGTGGGAGCTCCTGGCTGTGCACAGAGCCTGGCTGCCCTTGCTGAGCTCTCTGGGGCATTTGACACACGGTCTGAGCCAGCTTTAAGTCCCCTTGGGCTATTAATGCAAACAGAAAGGCATTGGTGATACATTTTAGTTTAGCTGGAAAAGCCTTCAGAGCAATGCTGAATAAGGATTAAAAGGCCATTTAATCTATTTTTTTTTGCCTTTGCAAACACAAGGAAAATTCAAACCAGCTGACAGGGCTGGTGGTTTTGAGCCAGTTGCAGCAGCCTCTGGGATTTCCTTGGCATGTTGGATCTGCCTGTGGGGAAAAGCTGGAATGAACCAGGTAATTTGGGTTGTGTCCTGGTGGTGTTGCAAGCAGGAGTGGCTGATGGGCTGCTCTGCTTTCCCTTGCCCTGTAATGGAGACAGTGAGCATTGTGCCAGGTGTTTTACCTGCCTGGGGTGAGGATGGATTCCTGCCCAAAGAGGAGAGCCAGGGAAACAGAGCTAAAGAGGGCAGGAGGGATGCTGGAAAGATGCATTTTACCATGAGGATCCTGCTGGCAGCCAGATACATCCCCAGGCATCCCTCCCCTTGCCTGCATGCCCAGCATCTTTGCTTGGCTCTGCCCTGGCAGATCCAAACCCTCCATCTGTCTCCTTGGCTGGAGATGATATCAAACCCATGTTGATGCTCTGTCCCTGCTCTAATTTCCCAGCTGTGTGTGTGTGGCTCTGGGGATCTTTTCCTGCCTGTTTAACCCAACTGGGAGGATTCTTCAGGTGCTGTTCACATCTGCCCTGTCTGCCACAGCCCTGCCTGGACATGAGTCTGACAGCTTATACTTCACCTGGTTTTTCAGCCCCACTCCATGTTCCATGTCCATCCACTCCTGGTAAGATGGGTTTCACCAGTCTTGAATACAATTTTTTCCTAAGTGCAAGTTCCATCTGGAGTAATTGCAGCTTTATTGCAGCCATTGTATTATGCAAATAATAAAACTCCATTAATGTGGCATAAAATGAGGGCAGCAGAGGCTGGAAGGAGGATACACATGAGGTACAACTGCAGTATCCCGTGCTGGATGCCACTTTCTGGTGCCTGCAGGAGGGCTCAAGCTTTCCTCAAACCACCCCTGGGGCCCTCCTGGTGTCCCCCAGTTCCTGCCTGGAGCTGAGCTGCACATGTGAGTGAGGGCACGTCCCCAGCTCATGTGCCAGAGCCCATCTTTATGTGCCTGCAGCACTCTTGAAATAATCGTGCCCAAACATTTTGCCTAAGCCCTTTGCTGTCCCCATCCCAGTTCTGTGCTGTCCCTGGAAAATGCTGGCTCTTGCTGAAGGCCAGGCTCTCCTGGCTGCTCCTCCAGCTGCCGGTTGGTTCAAATTAACTTTGCAAGCACAGCTCTGCCTCGTTTTCTTCTGCCTCCAACAAGCTCCGGGCTGCTCAGCGCCTGTGTGGCCTGTCCCCCTCCGTGCCTTGGGGACAGAGCTAATGAAAATCATTCTGGTTGGAAATCACAGCCTGGGAGAACGGGTTTCTCCTCTTCTCACCAGGAACCCGGCTGGAGAGCCCGGGTGGCTGAGCAGAGGAAACTGGTTTTGGGGAGCAGGCGGGGATGTGGAGCAGGGCTGGCTGCTGGCACTTGGGGAGTGTGCTGGCTGGGGAAGGGAGACTCCCTGCAAAGCTGTACAAGGTCTGAGCTTTGCTTTTATGCAAACCACGAGCATGGGCTGGATACACCAGCCAGAGAGGCCAGGCTGCCATAAGGACTTCAAATCCCCTGTGCACCAGAGCAGGCTGCGACCCCCTTCAGAATCTGCCTGGTGAACTCACTGCCCAGGACAGACCATGTAAAGGGAGGGGTCCCAAAGCATCTCAGGTGCCTGCAAGGATTTTAGGAAAAGCCTGGTGCTTTCTTGGGAAGCCTTGATCCATGTGTGCCACACACTCAGCCCGTTGGTCCTGGAGCACCTAGGTACCAGCATGCTAATTACCATCCCTGCATCCCCACAGCCCCATGCCTTGCTTGCCCCAGCGTGGCTGTGACAGCAGGTTCAGTAAGGAGGGGTTTCTTGGCTTGAAAACCAGAAGAATCGTTGGTCTTTAGGGGTATGGAGAATCCTTGGGAGGCCAGGAAGGCTCCAGGGGGTCTACTGGGTCTGCTCTGTTGGGATCATTCCTGCCTCTACAGCACTGCAGGCTGGACTGGACATAGGACAGTGATTAATTGCATTTCACATTGCTTTGCCCACACAGTGAAATTAGCATTCCTAAAAACGAGGGGCAGTTTCCCAGGGGAAGGAAGAGCTGAATCTCGGCCCAGCAGGGCCTTCTCTCCTCCCTGTGGCTTGGTGGAAGCAGCCTGTGGGGCTGGCAGAGCTGAAACGCTCCGTGTTCCACTTCACTGAGGAGCAACCAAGAAAGCTGGGCCAGCTCTGAGGCTGTGTTTGGCCTCTGGTCAGTCCCACGTGTGCACAGGGTCCCGTGTGGCCTCGGCCAGCTCTGCCATGGGACACGTCCCACTGCCCCTACGGGTTCTGCAGTGTCCCTGGGGCTTTAGAAGAGTGTCAGTGGAGAGCACAGCAATTCTCTTGGCTGATTCAGAGAGTGGAAACACCAAAAGGCTGGGGCTGATGTGCTCAGTGCTTTGGCAGTGCCCAGCCTTACCCCATGTGCTCAGCCTGCTGTGGGCAGCTGCCTGCTGCTCCCAGGGGAGTGGGTGGAACCGTGCTCCAGGCTGAGGAAGGAAAGCAGGAGTGCAGAAGGATGCTGTTCTCTCCAAAGCCAGCTCCAGAGCTGGCTGGAAGGATTTCTTTTGGAAATGTTGGCACAAGTTGCAGGGGAAATCACTCACAGAGGAAAGGCTGGCTTATTCTGAGGTTTCTCCTGGGTTTAGGTGGCTCAGGAGGGTGTGTTTGTAACAACTGCACTCTGTGAGGAGCAGAGGGAGAGGATTAACCTCTGAGTGTGTTTCTCAGGGGGAAGAAATCCACTGTCAAGCACAGCCCAAAGCTCAGAAAAGCAAATTGATTTCACTCCTGCATTTCTCTCTCCTTCCTATCAGCACCCATGGAAGCACCCATGAAGAACTTGCCAGTGATGAGCTTTGGGAACAATTCTTTCCACAGACTTTTCTTTCCCAAAGAAAGAAAGAAAGAAGAATTTTTTTTAAAAAAAGCTTCTTTTTGAGTTGCTGGGTCAGCTCTTTGGCTGCTGCTGGTGATTCCAGTGGATGCTTTTCCCCTCGTTAAACCCTGCCCTGTGCGGAAATGCGTGAGCTGGGGAGCTCTGACACCCTGGTCCCTGCCAGGGTCCTGCCACCACGCCTGCCGTGATTGATGACTGTGCACAGGGGGCTGCAGATGCTGTGGTTGCACAGAACAACAGGGAGCTGGTTCCTGTGGTCGGGGGAGATGCTATCTGTCTGGGATTTGCCTCAGGAAAAGTCCCCCCCAAGGCCTTCCCTTCAAGTTGCAAAACCAGTTGAGGCCACCCCAGATTTGGCCGTTTCTTTGCATAAGCACTAAATGGAAGGGAAGATTTTAGCAAGCCCCTTCAGATGTGCTGCTCAGTGGGAAACTGGGCAGGAAAGCCAAAATTCACGATGGCTGCTGAATGCAAGGACACAGAGAAAGACCTTTCAGGCTTTGGTCAGACCTCTCCTGGCTCAGTAAGGATGGAATTGATGGAGCCTTGGAAAAACTGAGCTGCAGGATTGTGATCTCTGGACCCTTGACAAGGGGAGCTCTGGATGAGTGAAGATGTGACACTGGATCTTTAGAACCTTGGGGTGTGTGTCCCCAGACCCTGGGGCAGTGGTCACTCCTGGGATGAGCTGGGTGGACTTTGCCACTTGCCCTCACAAGGGAGAGCTGAGCCTCCTGACCTCCGTGGGGCTGGACCCATCAGCCCCATGGAGATTCTCCATTTTGAGCTCTTTTCTTCTTCATGACATGTGGCTAAAATACAGATTTCTAGTGGCCTCTTTTTTTTTTCTGTACAGATTATTTGGGTGGGAGCTTCCCAGAAGGATGGAGCCCACCTAAACACACAAATACACATAAAAACCTCTTGCTGCTTCAGAGTGCAAAACAGCCCTGCTCAAATGTGTTGTAAAACCAGGCAGATCAAGTCTCCCCTGCTGTAAACAGCTGCTGTCAGCTGTAAAATACCTCCTTTTTTCAATTTGCAGTACCTGGACAAAGCAATCTGCCAGGATTTGGTGAGACACCATGCCCATCTATCAGCTGCTGTCACCCTACCCTGAGCCTTGCTTGATCCCAGAGAATCAATCCTGCCTGATGTATAAATACTCGATCTGGAGTCTCAGCTGTGGAGGAGAACACAGAGCTGTCAGATAAGCTGCAATTAGTACATTTATCTACTTTATTTTCCTGTCGTTTCCCAAACACCATTTGCCTGCCTGCTTTTAATACACGTTATTAAACCTGCAGTAAATGTTGATTAAAGAAGCCTTAATCCCAGGTGTTTGTTTTCTAACACTGCTGTGAGATGCACTCTTCAACTGCCTTCAGGAAATTTTATCTTTTTAGGATTTTTTTCCACCTTCCAAGCACAGTTATGCCCGGGAAATAGGATTTTAAGAGCAGATTAGTGAGTTGTCCTTCTGATTTGCTTTGATGTGCTTGGCTCCACTGGAGAGGGTGATGGGTCACAGCTTTACAGGCAGCTCTGCTGCCATGGAGAAGCAATTCCACCCCTTCACCAAATGCTCCACAACCACTTTAAACAAAACACTGCAGAAGAGATAGATATATTCTTATTAGTCTTGCAAGAGAAACTACAGCAATCAATCCTAGTGCTAGACTAACTCCTTCCCTTTGCAATTTGGATGTTTAGAAGCAATTTGGGGAGTAATCTCTGCGAATGGCAGCATGGAAGTAACTGCCTGCAATAAAACATTGCGGGGGTGACTGTTATCCTAATGATATTTCCAACAAACATTACTGAAATATGCTTTCCTCTCTAAAAATGGCAACAGAATTTAAATGTTCTTAGTGGTAACATGGAAATGGAGTAAAAATTAGCTGGGTTGGTCCTGTGATGATGATGATTTTTTTATTATTGCCATGGTGGGTGGGTTCCCCCCTTCCTACTGCCCTGTTTATCCAGGGGTACAGCATTATTCCCTGTTCATTATTCTCTGCTTCATGACCTGCTCATGTGCTATTTCATGTGACAAAGCCCCTTTCCATTAAACCAATATAAATAATTGCTATATTCTTTCACAGAGAAAGCAGGAATATTGCACGTGGCAATAGCATTACAGTAAAAGCTGCTGGTCTGATCCCAATGGCCTGTTCTCCTTTTTTTCTTCTTTTTTTTTTTTTTTTTTTTTTTTTCCAGATGGGTTAGTCTCTTATTCTTTGTGAATAATTTATCCAGGTATGCTTGAGAAATACTCTAAAGAAATTACGGCTGTCTTAAAACATCTATACCAGTGCTCCCTGTTGGGAGGTTCTCCAGTGATGCCTAAAGAACCTTCTTTTATCCTTTCAGCAAAGTGGTTTCCTCTGTGTGTGTGAGCAGGCCAGGGGTGTTGGGCTGTGCTGGGATTTTAGGAGGGGAGCTGGGGAGGGTCAGAAGCTGTAGGTGGGCAGTGATGGGCAAGGAGTGTGGACCATCCAGCCATCATCTAATTGTGAGGTTAGAGGGAGGCTGAGATGTTTGGGGATGCAGTTTGGAGTTGGGCAAATCCTCTGGGACCTGTGACAGAATCACAGAATTTTTAAAGCTGGAAAAATCCTCTGAGATTTTCAGCACAACCATCACTGCAGCACTGACAGGGGCAGCACTAAACCATGTCCCCAAGTGCCACATCTGTGCATCTTTTAAATCCCTCCAGGGATGGTGACTTCACCACAGCCCTGGGCAGCCCATTCCAGTCCTGGACAACCCTTTCAGTGAAGAAATTTTCTCTATTTCTCTACTAAACAATCTAATTCTTCCTTTAACTCAGTCAGTCTGCTGGCTGCAGCTGGGTTGGGTTTATAGAGCAGACTAGCTGCTGGTGGGGGCTTCAGGGGGAGCTGCCATGCCTTCCTTGGGTGTGTGGGTGCACGTTGGGTGCCTCTGGTTGCAGATGGAGCCCATGGTGGCCAGGTCTCTCCAGCCTCTTGCTTCCTGTTTTTCAGCATTTCCTAACCAAAGTGGGATGGATTGAGGAGTACTGCCAATCCTTGCTCCTGTCTCCATCTGGCCAAGCTGAGAGGTCTTGGAGGCCAGAAGGAAAAAACTCACCAGGATCATCATCAAGGCATCTGAAATCTCAGGACATCATGAGCTACAGGAAACACAAGCAGGAAAAATTTGGGGGAGGCTTCAGACATTTGCTGTGCCTGGTGCTCCTGCTCAGAATGCAGCCGAGCATCCTCCTCCCCCGGAGTCACAACACAGCCCTGCACGGCCAATTAAATTCTGTGTGAAATGAAGGCCGGGGTGTTGCTCAGCCCTCGCTGTCCCTGTGGAAGGGGGGGCTGCTGTCGTTAGCAGGACTGTCCCCCCTGAGAGGGGGAGCCAGCTCTTTGCTGCTCCCCGCCGCTGCTGGGGATGCTTTCCATGCCCTGCCTCTGTCAGATGCAAAGCTATTAAGGCAGGTGATTAAATGTGATTCCTTTCTATTGATCCTCCCCCGCTTCCCAGAGCCAGAGCTGACGTTATCCTCTTTGGATATTCATGGAGCTCCTGCTGAGAGCCGGCTCGGGAATCCTGGGCAAAGGTGTCAGCAGCCGTCTGCCGCCTTCTGCAGCGCTTTGGCTGCCAGGCTCCTGTGAGGAGCTCCTGGGCACGGGGGACAAGAGCTGGGAGCATCGGCCCGTGAGCCACCATGGTGTGACCCCATGGTGTGACCCCATGCCGGCTGTGAGGGCCCGTGGCCAGCAGGAGGAGGAGGAAGAGGAGGAGGAGAGGTCCTGGAGCATCCTCCCGTTCCTGCAGCTCAGGCTCCCTCTTGCTCTGCACTGATGGGATACTGATGTCTTCTCTCCTCTGGATGTTGGGCAAGCCAGGCTGTACCTCTGGGGATCACTTCTTCCTTCCCATGGTTGTGAATACCATTTTTCCTACGGTTCATGTAGGTTTGTTTTTTTTTTTTATTCCTATTTGCCTAATTTTCAATGGAAGCATCTCCCCATGAGCAGATGCTGAGGGAGCCCGAGTGACACCACCCTCTTATTTGGATGGGGAAGTCAAGAACAAAAGGGAGGGCCTTAGAGCAGACAGGCTGTTCTCCAAATGCACTAGAAAAAAAACAACAAAAAAATTTGGTTCTAAGGCATTTTTACTAGGTGTTTGGTTTGCAGCCAACAGCCTAATGCATCACTGAGTTTAGCTCCATCCATTCTGCGGTGCAGTTGCCCAAGAAATCAATGCCCTGACATACTTTCCTTTGCTAGAAAATACACTTTTGCTTGAGTGGGTGTGAAAACCGAGCTCTTGCCAAAACCTTGTGAGTGCTGGGGAAGGCTGTCTCGCTGAGCCCAGCTTCCAAAGGAGCCACAGGACAAAGGCTTCGCTCTCCGACTTCTGTTCTACCCGCAGGGGCCACGGGGCTTTGAATACTGACCAGAGAGCAATTTAACACGGGAAATGTCTCCCCGTTTCTGGCTGAAAAGAACATTTTTCTAGTGCATGGCCAGGTGGTTTGTAGTCTAGGCTGATTTTCTGGCTTCCTTTATTCATAAAGCATACAAAAAAAAAATCCCCTGCATCACCTGGGCTGGGCTCTGACTCCTGCACAGACACAGCTTCACTGTGCTTGCTGTGGGCTGCCTGCTGAGGTGATGGTGATGGGCCCCCCCCAACAAGGGTGAATTTTTGGAAGCTGTTCTGCAGGGCCAAGTGCCTCTGCATGATTGCCCACTGTGAGAATGGGTTTTGGGAAATGGTGGTTTCCTGCAGGGACAGGCCCTATGGATTTGGGTCTGGGGGATGCTCTGCTGGTGTCAGCCCTCTGCCATCCCAGACTTTGAGTCCCAGATCTCTGTCTCACTGCTGGCACTGTCCATCCCCCTGCCTCCCTCCTGCCAGGTCTCTGACTCACAGCCTGACAACTTTATAGGTTTTCCAGAGCCTTTCCAGTGCTACTGAGGCAGTGCCTTTCATTTTGAGGTTGAAGCAAGGAATGGTTAATGCCTTCAGGAACGGGTGAGCCATGTGGCTGGGCTGGCTTGTGCAAGACCCCTGTCCCTTCATGCCCCACATCCCTGCTCCTGATGCAGCACAGAAAAGCACAGGAATGGCCTGATGTCATTCCTGGAGGGTATTGGAGGGGCTTGCTTGTGTTTCCAGCTCTGCTGGGGAGAGGCTGGATGGTTTGGTTCACATCAGGGCCCTTTGCTGCCTGCTGGGATCTGCCTGGAGCATGAGCAGGGTGTGCAGTGCCCAGAGTGAGTGGGGAAGGAAAACCCCAGGAAAATCTTACAGGTGTCCTGGGCACAGGGTGCTGCTAACCCATCAGAGGCTCCTGGATGCTCATTTTGGGAGGGACTGACAGCTCCCAGCTTTGGAGCCCCCAGGAGGAGGAGAGGTGAGCTCCCTGGTGCCCTTCCAGCCTCACTGTGCTCAATGGCACACTTTCCTGTGGCCTGGAAAAGCACACACTCCACCTTGAGATTCACTCTGCCTCCTCTAAGAGGTACTGATGCCCTGTGCCCTATCTCCTGCCCAGATGCCAGCTTCTTTTCCTTCTGTGGGTCTGGCCAGCTCCTGGGCAGGGCTGTTTGCTCTCCCCAGTCTTGGCACCCACACCCTCTGATAGCAGCACACCCTGGGGACCCTCTTCTCACCTTGGAGGATGCCAAGATTGTAAATTCACTTTGTGGATTAAAAACTAAATATATTTGGAGCATGAGGAGCCTTGCCCCAAACCTCTGCTGCCCCAGCACCCAGCACCATCCCTTTGAAGGCACTGTCAGTTTGCAGTACCAGGCCAAAAATGGGGCTTTTTCAGTGGAAAAAAACATGTGCAGCTGAGGAAGGGCAAAAAAAAAGAAAAGGTGTTTACTCCTTTTCCACATTATAACAGGATTGTGATGGGGAGGAGTGAAGTGATGCAATGAGCAGAGTGTTCATGAGTGAGTCCTGCATTTGTGGAAGGGGAGGCTGATGGCAGGACCCACATCTTTGGGACCAGGGATCATCTGTGTCAACAGTGGGGTGGAGTAGATAGTGGAGCTCTGGGGAGGAGCAAATAAAACCCCAGAAGAAAGGAAAACCAGTAGCAAAACCTTCAGAATGATCCCTTTCTACTGTGCCCAGAGCCCTTGAACAAAAGCTTTAGTTGTTCTGGAGGGATGTGTCTGCATGGTGGCAGGAGGACAGCAGCTTCCCCCCTGGGTTTGCACAGAGATTGAGATCTCAGCTGGGACAGAAATCCACTCAGCAGAGTGCATGGAAAGAGCAGGGAGAGGCACTTAGGAGCCACTGTGTGACACCTGTGAGCTCTGTGTGAGCTCTCTGTCCTGCTGGATGGCCGTGTGTGGAGAAAGCAGCTCTCAATTTGAGCTGAGTATTTTCCAAGTACCCAAAGGTTCTGGGGAGTTGATTTTCATTACCTGCTCACTGCAGGTCACTCCTCTCCAGGAGCTGGGAAAATGCTCTCTGAAATTTAACTGCACAAGAGGAGTCAGTCAGATGTGCTCCAAGTAATTTCCACTCCTGGAGCCCCACAGGGGTTTTGGAGGACACTTATCCCTTTTAGAGGAACAAGTTGCTTCTAGTGCTATAGAAATGGTGTGAGGTTGGGCTCAGCCAGCTGCCTGGAGCAGTGAAGTCCAAGGGAGATGCTCTTTGAGCCAGCACACTACACCCAAAGGATCCCAGCTCCTTTGTCCTGCAGGGTGGCAGGGAGAGAGGCTGAGGGAGAGGTGACCCCAAACCTCTGCCCTGAAGTGACAACAGTTGAACCAGAGTGAGGGCTGCCATGTGTGAGACACATTGGGAAAGGGACTGGGGTGCAGCGTTCCTGGGGGACAGTTTGGGGAGCAGGTTTGAAGCTTAGCACAGACATTCCCCCTCCAGCAGAGCTGCTGTAGGTTTCCTGAACTCTGCTCTAAGTGCAGAGTCAAGCAGTTTATGCTCAGCCCTCGGCTCACAGGTAGCCAGCTGTGAGTGCAAAACCTGGCTCAGCTCCTCTTCCCTCTGACCAGCCCAGGTGGCTGTGACCTGGAAAGCTGAAGCTCTGGTCCTGCCCTAGACATGCTGGATCTGCAGATGGGGTATTCTAAATGCCTTTGCAAAAGCTGAGCTAGTACAGAATGGTGTTTTTTCTTTGCTCTTCACATGCTTGTCCTTCTGGTCCCACCATGTCCCTGTGCCGGTCCTGCCCTGCAGGGGAAGCTGTGACCTGCTCCCGGAGTGAAGGAAATACTGCTGGAAGAAATGCTCTGCCAGAACAGCGCATTCAGCCCATTACAGAGTGTTCCCACAAATTTCTGCTGCCCTCTTATCAGCCCATCAGCTTAAGCAGATCACCCTTCAGCTCCCAGCAGACACCTCTGTGCCTCCGCAGTCCGAGCCTTGGGAGCTGCAGCCTGACTCACACTGTGTGGGAGAAAGTAATTGCTCCATCCACAGCAAATTGGACCTGTAATAACCTCTCTCTCCATAACAGCAATGATGCTCCTTCAAAAATATATTTTAATTGATTTTGGGTAATGAATTCAGCTTAGCAGGGAGCGG
Source organism: Onychostruthus taczanowskii (assembly GCF_017590055.1). Lineage (NCBI taxonomy): Eukaryota > Metazoa > Chordata > Aves > Passeriformes > Passeridae > Onychostruthus > Onychostruthus taczanowskii. The sequence continues at coordinate 122,005 of NW_024498418.1, read as the reverse complement.
GCAGTGGAGGGATGAGGAATGGCTGGATGGGGAAGAGCAAGTGGAAGGGAGAGGTGGCTGTTGTGTGGCGTGGAGAAGGTGCAGGAGGCTTGGTGCTGCAGGCAGGGCATGGGCAGGGCATGGGCAGCCAGCCTCTGGGGCATGAGCAGAGAGTGAACAACACCACTGGACTCACCATCAGTCTCTCCCAGGGCTGTTTTTGGCACTGTGCAAGGGCTGTGAACATTGCATGTGCATTAAAGGGCTTCCTTCCTCCTCCTTCTCCTCCTCCTCCTCCTCCCTCTGCCAACCACTGCAGAGGCTTCCCCAGGGTTCTCTGCCCATGCTCTGGGGTGCTGAGGAGCTGTTTCACATCTTTGAAAAAGGACAGTTGCCCCTTCCTCAGCAGCTGTGCTGTGAGCCAGCAAAGAGCACCTGATGGAAGGTGAGCTGCATCCAAATCCCCAGTGCCCTCCTCTGCAAGGCTTTGTTCATCCTCACGGATCACAGCAGAGATATTCAGGGGGTTAATGTGAGATTGCCATGTACCACTGCAGCTGTTTCAAGTCCTCTGCTTGGAGATGCCTCTGTTCCTGTCTCTTGCTGGGAAGAAAATGCAACAATGCTCTCTAGAGGCAGAAGAAGTCAAAGAGAGCTTTGCTTTCCCTGGCTCTGTCTTTCATCATGACCTCACTGCTTCCCAGCTGTTTATTTCCCGCAGAGAGCCGTTTCTGGGCATTTTGACCTCCTGAGATGCAGCCTGGGTAGTTTGCTGCCCACTCCCTCCTCACAGGACAATCTGTTGCAGTTATTGTGTCTGATCAGAGGAGGGCTGGGAGAAGTGGGGAGGATTTGGGTCAGGGTGGGGAGCATTTTGGGTCAGGATGGAGCTCTGGGCAGAGTTGGCTGTGCATTAAGGGTGATGGAGGAAAGGGGAAAGGGCTGGAGGACATGTGCTGCAGGATGGTCCAGCATCACTCTGGGGTCGGGAAGGTGAGGCTTGTGCTTGTGCTGAGCCACAGCCCCAGAATGGTTGGGGTTGGAAGGAGCCTTAAAGCTCATCTCATTCCACCCTTCTGCCGCAGGCAGGGACACCTTCCACTATCCCAGGTTGCTCCAAGCCCTGTCCAACCTGACCTTGGACACTTCCAGGGCTGGGGCAGCCACAGCTTCTCTGGGCAGCCTGTGCCAGGGCCTCAGCACCCTCCCAGGGAAGAATGTCTCTCAAATGTCCAATTTAATCCTGCTATTTGTCAGGTTTGATGCCATTCCTCCTTGTCATCTGGGCTCGCTGGGCCCTCAAAATCAGTGGGGATTGTCTTTTGCCTTATACCTGGAGCTGGTTGGATGCAAAGCCCAGACCACCCCTGGACATCAAAAGAAAATAGAATAATTAATTTTGCTATCCTGGCCAGTTTCCAGTCCACTCAATTACATTCTGCTGATCCACCCTGCAATCCCATATGTTGTTGTTTATTTTATTAACTCATATTGCAAATCTTTCAGTAAGAGCTGCCCTATGAATAGCCTCTCCTGCTGAATTAATTGTGCTGCTGAAAGTTTCAGGTTAATGTATAAAATGTACTTGCAGGCCCTGGATAAAGGAAACAAAGGAAATTATATTACTGAGCTGGACTGGGCAAATCTCGTGTCCCCAAGTGACTGAGAGGATACATAAAGAATTAACTGGACAAATAACCATGCTCAGAGAAGACTTTATTCCCAGTTCCCATCTAACCCTGCCCTCTGGCAGTGGGAAGGATTCCCTCTTGTCCTGTCTCTCCAGCCCCTTGCCCAAAGTCCCTTTCCAGCTCTCTTGGAACCCCTTTAGGCTCTGGAAGGTGCTCCAAGGTCTGGCAGTTCTGAATAGTGCTGGGTTGGGCTTCATCAGCCAAAACATCTGTACCTGCCCTCCCAGGCAGCTGGCCTGGGGTTCCTGTGTGCTTCTCTGTATCCTGGTAACTTTCCTGTTGGAAAGCAAGTCCCATATTGCATCTCTGCCTTTATTCAGGATGCTGGATGCACCTGGCCACATGTTTTAGCTTTTACCATGTGCAGTCTGCCAGGCAAGGTGGGTTGTGTGGGGCTTTGTGCTTCCTCTGCCGTGCTCTGATCTATCAAGGGTGGAAAATCAGCGCCGGGGGCTACACGTGCGGGCTGCAGATAAACATGGAAGGGCAGTTTGTGTTGAATTGCACCAGATTAAAGCATTTCTGTTTGGGAACCCTTGCTCTGGTTTAATTTCATGGAGTTGCGTGCTCGGAGAGACTCGGTTGCTATGGGGAGCTCACTGCCTTTGGAGCTGGAAGGGATCACTTTGGTTATTTACTCCGACCTCCAGCGAGGTGTGAAGTATTCCCCGTAATTCTGCAAGCCCACAGTTCTGCCTGAGCTCCTGCGCATGCTGCATCTTAACTTCGACTGATACATGATAGCAAACCCCTTGTTAAAAGACCTTGTTAAATTTGGAAATTACCCTGAGAATTAAAAGCTGTCTTGTTTCTAGCTCCCACTTTATTTCACTTCGGTTTCCAGTGCCAGGGGCTCGTTATGGCTTTCCCTGCTGCATGAAAAGGTGTTATTGGGCAGCACCAGGCAGGGCTGTCCCAGAGAGACTGAAGGGGGATGGCTGGATGGGTCAGGGTTAGGATCCCTAGCTGGGATTCACAACTGCTTTGGAAGGGGACAGGCAAGAATGGATGATGAGGGAGAGTATGAAGTAACAAAGGCAGGAGCTTTCTGCGTATTTCACAGGCCTCAGTTCATCAAGTTGGTGCTGGACTTTGCAAACATCCTGGATTTATGCAAAGGCTCAGCCAGCTCTTGTTCTCTTAAGACTGCTTTGCTTCTCCATCTGCATTTTCCCTGGTCCTTGTTAGTGTTGTTAGATGGATGGATAAGCAGTGTCTTGATTTGACCCTGGTCTTTGGTTAGTGGGAGGAACTGAGGCTGCTGCTGTCACTGTCACTGCCCAGGGTGGTGCTTTGCCACTCCCTCATTTGCTTCTCAAGGGCAGAGCAGCGTGCCTGTGATGCTGGGGAGCCTCAAGGATGGGGCATTGCTGAGATCAGAGGTGATGCTCTCCTTTCTCCCACCTGCTGATTACAAGGAGCCATAATGAGCACAGATTCTGAGGTGTGGGGAAAGCATAGTGCTAAAATTGTGGGGAAATCTGAACCCATGTGGCACCCTCATGGAATGTTTTCACTCCCTGCTCTGTCACCCCTCCTCTCCCTGGCTGTGCTTGCAGGACACAACCTCTGGCCTCGGCAGCACTGCAGACCCCTCCAGTCACTCTAGGGTGACCTGTGTTTGCTGTCAGCTCATACTTTGGTGCTAACTCTTATTTAACCCAAACTCTCATGGATGTCTGCAGAAATTTGTGGTGCTGTTGAGGGGAATTTGCATTTGGGTGGTGAGGAAATTGCACAGCCAGAGGAATGCTGGTGTTTTGCATCAGGCAGCGAGTGCCATCCGTTACTCGCTGCTCTAACTCGATTTGAGGCTGTGCTGTCAACTCTTTAAATCTGATTAGCACAAGTGTTTCTTCTTCTCCTCAGTGATTTGCTGTGGTCTTAATGTGATGCCCACTAATGACAGGGGAAGAAGCTAAACCAACTTATTTTCCCATCGAATAAATGGCAACTTTCATTGCTCTTAAAAACAGTGAATGGAAGGGGAAACCTCCTTTGTGGAGGCTGCTTGATGGAGTCAATTAATTCTGACTGCTAGGAGTGGGATGAATTGGGAAAAGGGAGCTGGACATGCACTCACACTGCCCTGAGAGGAGGTGATGATCTGCTCTGACTGCTCTCAGGCCTGGCCAGGGGCACTTGGAGCTCAGAGGATGTGTAGTTTGGGGCAAGCCAACTCTGGGAGCCACCAGTGACCCATAACTCTTAGATTTCTTGGCACCATCCACCTCTGTAGCCCAGCTAGCAGGGGGAAGAAGTATCCTTGGGGATGTTTTGTGTTATTTCCCAGCTATGGTGCTGGTTCCTCTCCCTGTTTGTCATGGCAGAGCCAGAGCCAAGACCACGGGGCTCAGGACCTCTCACTGCTGAGCAAAGCTTTCCTGGAGATCCACAGACGTTCCTGTAACCACTGCAGTGGTTCCAGAGTGTGCCTGTGCAGCCAGCCCTGAGCCTCCCCCCCAGCTGCAGAGTGCATCCTCAGCTCTGTCCCTGCAAACAGAGGAGGGAAATCCACTCAGATCTCTCTTCCAGAAGCACTGCTCCTACTTTGCATGCAGAGTGCAGCTGCCCAGACAAGGGGAAATGTGGCAGAGGTTTTGAGGTGATGAAAAAAAACCCACTTGGCTTTTTTTTTTTTTCAAGTGCCTGTCCTTTTGGTTGAGAAAAAGTACACTGAAACACTTTCTTGATCTTATTTTTCATTCTTGCTGTGTGTGTTTTGCTGCAGGATTTACTACACAGAGCCCTTCATGCTGTTTCCACAGGCTTATTTAATATCTGGGGTCGGTAGCAGTTTTTCCCTGGCCTATAGGCTTTGCTGGGCTTTTTCTCCACACTGCAATTTGCCATTAAATTTCACTGTGCACCCTTGAGTGCTTTTGTGGAAGGATCCCACTGATGTGTTCACTATGATAATCATAACCCTGTGCTAATTACTTTTCCATCATAGGTCACTGTGCTCGGCTCTAAAGCATTTCTCCTTCTCTTTATTCCTTTCTGTCTTCCCCTGTTCCTCCTCCCTCCTGGGCAGCTTTCCTATTCTGTGTTCTGCTTATGAATGCCACTGGAGAATTGCTCCTTGCTAGAATATCCCAAGTAAATTGTTTGTAAAGCAGTAGTGTGTGTTACACATCCCATAGTGATCCCTGCTCAAAATTTGCAATGGTTCCTTGCTGGGGTTTGTGCTGGGGGATCTCTGCAGACTCTGGGATGGCATTTTCCATAACTGATGTCCCATCGAAGGAGGTGATTTAATTCTGCTGAAGTCATATTTGTTTTCTACAAATCTCCCAAAGTTCATGAGGACAATTAATCCAAGGAGATGAGATTTTAATGGCACTGATGTATCATCCTGTGTTGAGCTCATCCCCACGTGCGAGGCAGGCTGATGCATGGGATGATGATGAGGGAAGCTTTGAGCAGACCCTTGGAGCCCTGCTCTCAGGCAAGGTGAGATGCTTTGACCCAAATGGACAAAGAGCAAGGCCAGGACTGTCCCCATTTCAGGGAATTTGTAGTCCTAAAGTATGACTGACACAATCCAGGACAGATTTGCTGTAGACCCTGGTTCAAAAGCCATCCCATTATAAGTGACTGCAAAAGACTTCTGAAGAGCAAAACCTCCAGAAGTGGAGTAACATCATGTTACATGTTCCTCTGCTCCCATCTGCTCTTGAGCATTTTCCCCTCTGTATTTTCCAGCTTGGGTGCTGCCAGCTGGCTGGGGATCCAGGACTGCTGTCAGCTGGGTGCTGCTGTATTTCTTTTCACGGAAGAGGCTGAAGATTAGAGATGTGTAACCTTTACACCCAAACCCTCCCTGGGGGTCCTTCATACTGAAACCCTCCTGTTTGCCCTGTTCCTATAAGCTGCTTTCTGTGAGCTGCAACTTAATCAGGATGTTAATTTTAACCTTTTCTTGAAGGATTATGTTCCACCCTGCTTAACTCCCAGAAATGCTGACACCCCATGGGCATTCCCTGGAACCGAATGTTTTCCTCCCTTCAAACTCTCCCTTGTCTTTGCAGTTCTGCCTTGTTACCTCTTCCTAATGGCACCAACACAAATCCTGGGGCTCACTGAATAACTTTGCTGTGTGCTGGAATTAATAATTAATAATAGGCATCTGTCAGCTGGAAGCTGCATTATTCAAAGAGGGATGATGTGGGTGGGCAGCTGCTCTCGCTGGGAGAACATCTCTCCTGTAGCATCATGTCACAGCATTAGGGGAAGGCTGGGTGATGTGCTGGGTATCAGTGGATGTGTGGGAAGGATGCAGGTAGTGATTCAGCCCTGTGAAAACACGCCTTGCCTGCTGCCAGTACCCATTTCTGGGGAGAAGGGTAGGAGGGATGGGTGTGAATCTCCCAGGGCTTTGTCAGGATATTGGGAAGTCAATGGGACAGAAGGGAAGAGATGCCAAGGCAGAGCCAGCTCTGCTTTCCAGGCTCTGCTGCTGTGACTCAGGGGGTTGGATCACAGGTTTGCCTAAGTGACAGCTTTTGCAGGTTTTGTTCCACTAATTTAGGTAGCTCGTTTTGTTCCCAGAGGGTTTTTCTGGGATTCTGCCTCCTGCTGTTTCCCTGAGGGTTTCTCAGTGACACCTCCGTGGTTATTCTGCAATTCTGGAGCAGCCTCAGGTGACCCACAGTGAGGGAAGAACATGAGTTTTTCCCAGGGTTCAGTGGTGAGGACAGGAACCCCTGAAAAGAGAATGCTCATGTGTTTGCTTCAGGAAATACCTGGGAAAGAGATGCTGATGGATGGTAGTCCTTTGGAATTATTTTCCCCTCTCAGAGGCTTGTTATAAAGTAAGAGCAGGATAAGCATCATCTCCTGGTGCCAAGGGTGGCTTCTCTTTAGCAAGGAGCACTGCCACTGCCATGGAGTGACATTTCAGCATGGCAACAGCATGGTTCAAAATAGTAATGAGGATACAACTGTTGTTTGCACAGATGAATGTAGAAAGTGATGTGAAATGGCAAGAAACCCATTTGTCTGGAAACACAGGTTTCTTAGCACCCACTTAAGCCCTCTGACACATGACATTTCTTCCTCTGAGCTTCAAAGGAAGTGAAGGCTGTGAAAAGCAGGTTGTCTACCATGGGAAGAAGAAATGTGTCTCTAGATTAGAGATGTCAGTCCATGTTTGCTTTTTGCTGTGGAAAGGATGAGTTTGCCCAGGGGGCTGTAGGGACTTCTCTCTTTGTCCCTGCCTGTCCCTGCTGGGTGGGAGGATGCTGAGGATGGGCATGGATGGAAGGCCTAAATTTTGCGTTTTCCTTGCCACCATTGCAGTTAGTAAACACCATCTGCCTGCCAGTTTTCTGGTGGAAGCTGTTCAGGAAAAATGCTCTGAAAAAAAAATGCAGTTGCACAGAAGTGATGCTTTCAAATGGGTGCTTTCTACTTTTTTCATCAGCTGTTGCTGTCTTGTGAAGTACCAGTTACTAATTAGCCCTCGTATCTCATTAAAATCATAGTGGGGTTTTTTTACCTACTGAAATTTTGTAAATAGCCTTTATTCTGGTCTTTAATGCACAGTGATTGAAGTATTTATTGGATGTCACTTATGCAGCTCTGTGCCTGTGTTCATTTTCTTCTTAAGACATTTACTAAACCACTGCTTAGAATTACTCCAGCCCATCTGGCATATTAAGTGTTTGCTCAGAGTGTACCCGACTTTCCCATCCACTTCCTCAATTAATATTAAATATTCAGGGGAATTGAATATTTTTTTTTCCCTCCTTGCCATCTGATCTTCGTGGCTGTAATGGCATATTTGGTGGAAATGTGGCTCTGGCAGTGGAGTGTGAGCTCAGAGGTCAGGAGGGGGTGTTGGAGGTGAGGTCAAGGTGCCCAGCTCTGCACAGCAACAGAGATTGCAGCAGGCAGATGGCTCTGGTGATGGCTACCCTCAAAGCCAAGGGTATCAAAGTCAAAAGATATTATTCCACTTGATTCTGGCATAGCAGGGAAGGGGTTCCTGGAGGCAGGGATTTAATTCCAGCCTGCCAGCCATGTCAGCTCTGAAAGCTGCCCTGCATCCCCAGGGAGCAGCGAGGATGGGAAGCATTGGAAATGAGCTGGCCTGGCAGAGCTCTGTGGGGAAGCACTTGTAGGAAACCTGTCTGCATCAGGCATGACAGCAACACAGCTCCACTGCTGTAGTCAGCCTCCCAAACAAAAGGGAGAACAGAACGTGTCACTTGCCTGGTGATTATCCAAAGCTGGCTAAACCCCGTGCCAGCAGCAGAATCAGGGCTAAGAAAGGATTTAAGTGGCAGGAAAATATTCACAGTGGGGTCAAGGAGGAAGGGATTTATTAGCTCTGAAGAGGATCTCCTGCAATAAAGAGTGCTCTGGATTTGTAGCTCTTCCCATTAGATGGGAAAAGGTGCTGCTTGGACTATGCCAGCCTTAAACCTGTCCACCTGGAGAGAGAAATAAGAGATACTGAAGAGGAGGCTTTACAGAATTCTTACTCCAGGATGCTGTACAGTCTTTATAGCAACATTGTGGCTGGCTTGGAATGTTGATTAGAAAATCTTTCCAGATCTCTTTTCCATTATCTATTTTTTTTTTTCTTTCCATCCTTTCCACAAGACAAGAAAAGTGAACATCCATGAAAGGTGAAAGCCCATGGAATCTTCCCCTTGGAGGTGGCTGTGACCCTGTGTGTGTTGCTGTGCAAGATACCAGGACCTGATGAAGAAGTGGCTCTGAGGTCCCTGAGGTCCCTCAGCAGGCACTGGGAGCCCTTGACTGCTGCTACTCCTCTCCCTGGCAGGTGCTTTTCCTACCCCCTAACAAAGCGGACTCTGCAAATTCTGGAGGTCATTGGGAGCTTGGCTTTGTGTCTCAGGCAGCTGGACTGAGGGATCTGAGGGGAGACAGAGCATCACAGAGCCACGGAGGTGCAGGCACACGCTTATCAGCATAAACTCAGCGCATATAATTTATGTTGATCCAAACAAGGCTGCAGAGATGCAGATCAGCTGTCTCATGCCTCATTAACATGCTCCAAACCTGCCTGTGCTGCTCTCAGCAGCAGCAGCACGGCCCCTGGCTCCCGTGGGGGATGTGTGGTGCTGCCATCCTGGCAGGAGATGAAGCTCCAGGGCTTGTTTTGGGGTGAAGCTTAGATTCTGGCCACTATTTTATTTTGCAGTGGAGCTGTGCTGGGTGTGAATTCAGAAAAGGTGTAACTGTGTGTCTGTGGAATTCCTGCCCAAAAAAATACCTTCTCCTGTCTCCAGCCATGCCCTGAGATGGATCTCGTTGGGAGGGCACAGCTGACCACTCAGTGCTGTGCTCCTCTCTGCCTGCTTCCTGTGTATTCTTTCTTGTTATTTTCCCTGAAAATTATTTTCCCTGAAAATAATATGGAAAAGGAGGGAAATACCCCTTCAAGCTCTCTTCTGTGTGTTTTGATCTCTCTTTGGGGCACCTGCAGCTCCCTTCTCACTGCTTCCCCTTCCAAGCCCCTGGGGACCCAACCTCCTGGTTTTTGGAGACCCTAAGCAGCCTTTCCTGGTGCAAACCACATCCACAGCGCCCACCCCAGCCCCAGTTTGCTGATATTCCTAAACAAGGCAGTGAGGAGCTACGGTGCGACTGCAGAGCCCTATGGCAATCCTGTTTTTTCTTCCCAAAATAGCAAAGAGAGTGTTTAGCAATAATAATTCCCTCTGCAGTGGGAGTGACTGACAACAGCATCTCCCGGTGAGAGACACAAATGTGGTGCTTCAGACAAAAGGAGACATCTCCTTTCCTTCCAGAACCACAACCTGTGTTTTGCAAGTTAAATTGCTGCGATTTGATTGGAATCCACCTGGTGACGAGCTGGTTATTTAGTGACACACTGCTCCCAATTGCACACCCCCTACTTCTGGTATTTCTAAATTACTTGCCTGTTAAGAGATTAATCCTAAAGAAGGGCAAACACTCAGCGTGCTGACAGCCTGAGGGTTCACTGCCACCCCTTCAGTAATTATGAATTTGGCAGGTTCGTGGGAAGGGGAGGGCAGGAAAGCCTCGAGTGAGGTGTTGCCCTCCCTGATGCTGTGAGGGGCCAGGGGAGCGTGCACAAGGAAAAAAACCACTTTTTGGATCATCTGGACGTTTTGATTTCTGCAGTGTGGGTGGCAGGTGGGCACAGAGGTGGTGCACAGCCCTCCTCCATCTGTGCTGGATGCCAGCCGGGGGGGTCTCTTCCCAGATTTTGCTGACAATGTGTCTCCCCAAACTTGCCAAGGCAACAGAAGGGAAAATTAATCACAGGGAAGGCTGCTTGGAGCTGTGCTGGAAAACAGGCAGAAGTGACTCGCTGTGTTGGCTTCATTGCTACAATGATCTAAATTGAATTTTAACCACTTCCATTACTTTTCTCTCTCTGGAGGCAGATCTGCCCCGAGGCAGGGATGGCAGCCTGTCCTGTGTCCCCACCTCTGCTGAGCAGGATTCCCTCTGGAAGCAGCTGGAAGTTTCTAATTCCCACCTTCTGCCCTCCTTAGCTGCTGGTTTCTTTGCAACCAGCCCTCCTGTGGGAATCACCTCTGAGAGCTGCTGTGGGTGTTTGCAAAGGGACATTTGTCTTTGTTCCCTGCTTGGGAAAAAGTGCCTTTGCTTCCAGGCACTTCTGTGTCCCCCTGGGTCTCCCCTGCTGCCCTCCTGGCCAGGGAAGCTCCTGAAGGAGAGGGAAAAATCAATCCCTGCTGATGGGTGGTGATGAACACGTCCTCATCCACGCTTTCCCATCGTGGAAGACATGGCAGCCCAAATTGCTGGCAGATTTTTGGGTCTAAAGGAAGTTATCTCCTTTGCTGTTCCCATGTGGGAAATTGCATGTGGTGATAGCTCCAGCTTGCAGCTCCTGCACCCTGCGGTGACTCTCCTGCAGGCTGGCTGCAGCCACATTTGCTCCTGCCATACTTTGTCACCTCCTCAAGCTGCTCCTCACAAGCTCAGCAGCTTAAATGTGTCTTTCAGTGAAAAATGCCAGGAGGAAATGGAAGTGTTTTTCCTCTTTTCCAATCAAAGTTGAGGGTTTTTTCACCCAAACATGTGCCTGTCATCTGGAGTTATGAGACGCTCCAGAGTGACTCGGTGCTCAGCAGATGCTGGGGAGTGCTTGGTGCAGTGATCCACCTTGCTGGAACTGCTGAAATCTCGTGACATCAGCTGAAAACAGGCCAAGAAAAAGAAATTTCCTTTATTTAACTCATGTATTTGCACTGGAATGTCGCCCTGTTTTTTTTTTTTTTAATTATTATTATTATTTTTTTTTATTTTATTTCATCAGTTTCTGGCTTGGTGCTCCAGAGTTTGGCTGTTCAGTGCCATCAGTGGGCAAACAGCTGGAGGCTGGAAGTCTGCTTATGGCAGTGCAATAAAAAAACCCTGCCTGGACAAGCCCAAGGTCCTGATTTCAGCAGGAATAGCACCAGGAGAGACCTGCAAGAGAAAGGAACATGCTGCAGAGGAGCTGCAGGTGCATGTGGGGCTGCAGGTGATGAATCAGACCTGAAAGTTGGGTGGTCAGGGGCACAGGATGTGCTGGGCTTTCCACACCAACCCACCTCAGCCATTGCTATTAAAATAAGATTTAGCATTTTTCTCACCTAGTGTAGCTTTATTTGGGATGCACAAGCCAAATCTGGAACTGTTTCCAAGTGTCTCAAGAGACTCTGCCTTTGAGAAAGCCCAGTTTGGAACAAGATGTGCACATGACAGCTGCCTGTTTCTGGGTGTGAGACAGCTGCTCATCAACTTAATGGCAATAAATGAACTCCCTGGTGGTCTTAATGGTGTCTTTGGGATGTCCCTGTGCTTAGGATCTGCTTGGGTAGCTGTGGTTCCCTCTATTTTTGGTGATCAGACTTTTAAAATAGCCTGTTTGCCCTGCAGCTCTGAGGCTGGGGGAGTTGGGAGTTTTGTACATCCCTGAACTTTGCTGTGAAGGTGGCTCAGCCTTAAAGGGAGGAAAAAAATATGCAGAATCATAGAATAGAACCTCCAAGAGCATCAAGTCCAACCTGTGCCTGCATAGCACCACTAAACACTGTCTAACCAGTAAGTGCCCCAGTCACAGCTCTTATAAAAACCTCTACATCAGCCCTGCCCTGGCTCAGACACAGGAATTCCCTGCATCCCACTGGCCTGGAGCTGCATCCTACAGCATCATCCCTTCAGTGACACTCTGGTTACACCTGCAGGAGCAAGGAGAGCCTCGTATGGGGCAGAAACCCCCAGCTTGGTGGGGTTTTGGGGGAGCATCTCTCCATGGGATGTGGGGCTGGAGTCTCCTGCTGCTGCTGTGGCTCCTGGCAGTGCCTGCTGGGAGGAGCAGACAGCAGCTGGAGCACTGAGCACAAACACAGCCAGGGTGGGCTGACTCACGCCCGGTGGTGTTACTTGCCATGTGTGATAATCACCGAGAAATGCTTTGCCTGTGGTATCATTTTCTTTAAATATATCATTAGGGAAAATGACAGCCCAAATTGTGGGAGGATGTTAATGGCTCTGGAGTGGCAGACAGATTGCAGAAAATAGTTCCCTGCAAACACGTAGCAGGTGGGAGCTGGGGGGGAGGAAGGGAGACGGGATGGGCACGTGTGAGCTGGGGTGGGACAGCCCTGCTCCCTCCAGCCTTTGGAAAACCCTCTGGGCCTCTCTGCTGCTTTTCCTTGGACTTTAGAGGGAGTGGGGTGAGGATTGGGCCGTGCAGGATCACTGGCAAGAAATGATGTTTGTTTGAGCACTGTGGGATGGAGAAGTGCCTTTGTGAAGCACGGCCAGGATGGAGCTGGCACCTCTGCCCTGCTGGCCCAGGCTGGGTGCTTGGCACGGGGTTTGGGGTCCTGCCCCTCTGCTGGCTCTTTCAGGAGGTCTGGGTGTCCTCTTCCTGCTCAGAAAGTCCTTGTGGTCCCCAAGGCTGCTGGGATGAAGCTCCTGGTGTACAGCACCAGGACTCTTTAACCCTTTGCATGAGCTCTCCTTTTTTTACCTCATTTTTTTTTAATTGTGTGAAGAATAGCAAGGAGAAAAATGAGGTTTGAACTTCGCAGCTCTCAAAGTTTGTTGTTTTTAATCAGCCCTATGTCCTCATTTTTTTTTTATTTCTGCTGAGCCTCTGTAAGAGACCATAAAAAAGAATGACATTTAATTTCCATGCAGCAGCCTGCAGTTCCTGCACAAACACTGTGTATCCTGGTGGATAAAGGTCTTCTGCCTTGTTCTTCAAAGATTTTCTGCTTAAATCTTCTTGCACTGGAATTTTTAATGAAATTATTCCTCTCTGAGAGCACTTAGCAGTGAGAGTTGCCCTCACATGGAGGCATTAATTGCCTCAGCCCATCAGCAGCTCAGATCAAATGCTGGGGGCTGTGGGGAGCCCAGCAGTGCCCTTTGCATCAGAGGAGTGGTGTGGAGATGGAAGGAGGCTCTTCTGAAGGAAGAACCTGTGGAAATGGTGGTGCTTCAGCCAAACCTGCAGTCTTGAGCCTGCCCAGAGGCAAGGACAGCAGGATCCATGTTACTGGGAGGGTCAAAGCCATTTCTGCTGGTGGCATAGCCACCCCATGCCCCTGTACAAAGTCCCTCCCCAAGCAGGAGCACCTTTAGGTACTGGACCCTGCTCTAAGGTCTTCTCAGAGTGTTTTTTCTCCAGGATACTCAAGATTTCCCCTTGGGGAGGTGGGAATGACTGCCCTGTCCCTGGCTTCTGCAATTATTTCTTTGTATATTTGCATTTCTAAGGCTGCCACGTTGCTCCTGGCAGGGCTCTGGGGTGAAGGGCAGATTTATGGCTCCACTGAGGGGGATGTGGTTGAGCTTTCCTCTAATGTGTCTGGTCCTGGGGTAGGAATATTTATAACAGCCAGACTGAACCATGTCCTTGCTTTTGATGGTGTTTCAGGGGTTTCCAGCTCTCCAGGGAAGAGGGGAACCCACCATGCCACCTCCAGCATGGCAGATGGAGAGAAAAGGGATTTATTTACTATGAACAAGCTGGAAACACCCCCAAATGCTCCCCTCTGCCAGCAGAAGCAGTTGGGAATGGAAACCACATAAAAATGATGGAATTTGTTGACTGTCATTAATGTTTTATCTCCTCCATGGCTGCTGTGTGGAAATGTTGTTTCAGGCTAGCCGTGCTCCCAGGCAGGGAGCTTCCAATGGGATAAATCAATGGGATAAATCAGATCCTGCTCATGATGCTGGGCCCTGAGGAGATGTTGTGGCTGTTTTCTTAGCTTTCAGTTATTTATTCTTCAAATTGAAATAAGAATTAATTAATGAAATTTGCTTTAAAAGGGATTTTGTTCTAAAGCCAGTAAGAATTTAGGTGAAATGGCACTGAGTTGTCCTGGCTGATATGGGAGGGATGGATTCATCACAAGAAAAGTGTTTTCTTCACATGGGCTGATAAACAGCCTGCAGTGTGAATATTTTCACACATTCAAGTGAGGTCTGACCCTCTGAGAGGATTTTCCTAACACGGATCTGTGAATAAAATAACATTTCTGTAAAACTACAACAATAAATAACAACCTAACATGAATCTCATGTTCCTATTCAGACAATAAGGAAGTCACTGGGTATTTCTTGAACAGAATTTGAAACGCCTGAAATGTTAAGGAAAAAAAGGGACTGAAAAAAAGTTCAGTTGTGTGGAACCATTTGGAAAATCAAGAGGGAGGAAGGTTCAGTTGGTCCCATCTGTGCCAGATTCTTGTTGCTCTCCTGAGTTGGTGAAGCTGGAAATAATTCTAATAAATGTGAAAAGCTGGTGCTGGGAAGGAGACGGGCTGGTGGCCTGAGGGAACATTCCATCCCTGGAGACATTGCTCACCACACAGGTATGATGTGTGAGAAGTGTGAGCGTGGAAAAGCTGCCCCTGCCTCAGCTACTTTTATGTGCATTGGTTTACGACTCTAATTCCACCTTAATTTTCCTTTGGCAATTCTTCATGCTCGGTGTTTGATGCAGCAGGCGTGAGATGCTCTTTGATGCAATTACAGCTCTGGAGCTGGAGCGGGCTGGAACACCTGATTTAAATTCCAAACCCACTGTGAGACAGATGAAAGCAGGCACTTGGATGGCTGCCGGCTCCTCTGCTATCAGTGCAGGATCTCGGGTTTGCTCCTTGGCTGGATGATATCACCTCCATCCCAGCTCAAGGCTGCCTCGTGGGTTTTGTGTGGTTTTTTTTTCAGTCTTTCTGCTGCTTAACTGCAGTTAAAAAGCATCAAGTGCTGCCTCTGGGTGAGGGAAAGCCTGGTTGATGAAATGTGTGTTCTTTTACTCTTGGGCAAATGTCCAGTGTGACAGCTAACAAAGGTACATGGAGGTCAGTTCCTCAGGTACCCACGGGCAGGAGAGAGCCAGAAAAATGGATGGGATACGAGGCTGGTTAGCTCTGCTCTGAAGCAGAAAGGAAAATCCTCATCAGGGGATGTTTTGTGAACAATTACCCCCATGTCCAGTGCTCATCCTGCAAGAAATAACTTAGACTTGAAACATGATTTGTAGATAAATTAGTGATAAATGAATTATGACATTCTGTTTGGCTTTTTCTGCTTATTCAGCCTTCACCTCTTCCAAAGGGCAGTTGGTGATTTGGGTGATTTGCCCATGTTCCAGCTGTGCACCCCAGCTCTGTGTTTGCTCCCCAACCTCCCTTTTCCTCCTCCAGCTGCTGCAAGAGGGACTCAGCTCCTGGCAGGACCTTCAGCATGTGCAGATGTGCTTCATCATCTCAGCTGCTGCTGCTACATGAATACATTTATTTATTGCGGCTTTCACTAAATAAATAGCCAGAGCTTATCCACGTGGCTCTTGAGGAAACTGGAGATAGAAAAGACAGATAACAATAGGAAAAGCCTTTTGTGGCTGGTTTGCAGGAGGTCTGCCTGAAGTCCAGCAGTCTGACCAGCATTAACCATGTCTCCCATCCCTGTGGGATCCTTCCTGCTGGGATACCTGCATGCTGCAGGGACCATGTGGAACAATTGCCATTTATTGCAGTGCCAGAACGTGTGTCCAAGATGGAAATAAGGATGTCACAAGTCAGTAGAGAGACATCAAAAAAGAGATTTTTCTCAACTTTCACTTGTTTCTCTAAAGTCTCAAATCTCATTGGTGTTTAAGGCAACAGCCAAGTGTATTTTGTTGAAATCAGCAGGATCCTGGGAGTCCCTGACAGGGTCCTGGGGTGCCCCACACCCCAAGCTGGAGGTGCTGCCCTATTGGGGAATCCCGTCTCCAAAGGGAATGTGCCTCCTGGTTGTTTCCAGTCATTCAATATTATCCTGAAAAACCAATGAAAGAATCCACAAAATGACTCACTGAAGTGAGGACAGGTCAAATTGCATGTTATCGTATGCCTTGCTGAGATGTTTTAAATTAGCAGAATTAGCTAATTAGGCAAGCTCCCTGCTCTGTCCTGCAATTTGCAGCCCCAGGCAGTGATGGGTGGGAGCACCCTGCAGGATTTGTCCTGCTCTGAGTCCAGAGGGGTCTTGGACAGGTGACAGGAGATGCTCAGCAGACTTTAATGTCTGTCAGCTCACGAGGAGCCCTTATTTTAAAAAGGCAAAACAACCCAAACTCCCCCTGGTTTACACCTGCCTGGAGAAGAGCAGATATTCAATTAAGGTTCTGATCCCTCTGAGCAATTATCTGCAATTGCCTGGTCATCTGTGAGTGCTGATAACTCGTCCTGCACCTCACAGGCAAATTGTCAGAAGCTGGGAAATGGTAAAAGCCAACGTGTTGGGTTTCTGGCTGCGAGCTGCAGACAGACCTGAGCCCTGCTGAGCTCGTGCTGGGGCTGGGGACTCCTCTGGGAGGAGTGAAGGGCACTGAGAGCTTCTGTGGAGGAAGGCAGAGCTGTCCAGCATGGACAGGGGTGAGCCTGGAGGAGCCCCCTGGGCCTGCCCCACCTCCCTGTGTGCTACTGTCTTAGGTCAGCCTGGCCCTTGGGTGAGCTGATGGCAGAGCAGCGTTTTGGGGTGTTTGCTGATGGGCAGGAACAAACAGAAGGCGTCAGCTGTGTGTCTGCAGGAGCCACATCTGAGACACAGCACGGCTTGAGCTGTGGGCTTCAACCCACAGGGCATCTCCTGCCACATCCAAACCTGAAACTGCTCCCTTGGATGGCTGTGCCTGCTCCAAGGGGAGACCTGAGCCTTGTCTGAGCCTGGGGACAGGGCTGAGGAGAGGGAGGAGGATGGAAAAGTGGAGGAGGAGGGCAGAAAAGTGGAAGAGGAGGGTGGAAAAGTGGAGGAGGAGGGTGGAAAAGTGGAAGAAGAGGGTAGAAAAGTGGAGAAGGAGGGTGGAAAAGTGGAAGAGGAGGGTGGAAAAGTGGAGGAAGAGGGTGGAAAAGTGGAGGAAGAGGGCAGAAAAGTGGAGAAGAAGGGTGGAAAAGTGGAGCAGGAGGGTGGAAAAGTGGAGGAGGAGGGTGGAAAAGTGGAAGAGAAGGGTGGAAAAGTGGAAGAGGAGGGTGGCCCACAGCAGCTCCGTGCTGCTGGGCTCCCCCAGCACTGCAGAGGGAGGGGGCTGTGCAGGGAATCCAGTGTCTCACTTCCCTGCAGGGGCTTCCTCTGCACCATCCACTGCCTCTGGGGTGGAACTCATGCCGGTTTGGCTCTGTGCTGGCTGCTCCCAGCCTCTAATGAGAGCCCCAGGCTGCAGAGGTTCCAATTAGGGGCTGTTTATGGAAAGCCATTGCCCTGCTCAGATCCGTGGGGAGCTGGGGCAGAGAGGTGTTTGTGATCAGGGTGGAAACAAAGCTCGAGGGGAACACAAAAAGGTGGCACTCACTGAAGTTCTTCTCTTTCATGGAGGCAGCTTCTCTGTGAGACCATCAAGGGACAAGGAAAGTGCCTCTGAGGGACTTTCTGCAAGGACAAGGAAGCCCTCAAATCTCAGAGATTTAAGGAGCAGCTCCTCCTGTTTCCTGCTTATCCACAAACAGGACATGAAACCTCCTTTGCCCCTGAATGAGCAAGGCTGTGCTGCAGCCTGGATGGGGCTGGAGGAGCTCCCTGCAAACCTCATCAAGCCCAGGAAATTTATCAGCATTATAGTTTTTGTAACAGCTGGAAAACAAGCTGGTAAAACTCCCCAGAAAGGAGATTTGCTTCCTCAGCAACAGGCAGAGAAGGGATTATCCTCATGTTTGTTCTGCTCTCCTTTGGTGAAGGAAACAGTGTTGGGAGCACTGCTGTGCTGTGTGGGGTGGCTCTGTGGAGAAAGATGCAGAAAAATTTCCCATGGACAAATGAGGTGCTGGTCTGGTCTGTCAGAATTCACTCCCAGCTCAGAAATGAGTGTGGGATGGATTCTGCCTGAGCAGGACTGCATCCCTTGGTGTGGTGCTGGACCACAGGGCAGCCCTGGGGGTTGTCCTGGGATTTTGCTGGTAAAAATGGATCTGTGCCCTTCTGTGCTGTCTTTTTTCCTAAATCCAGCTGGTGATGGGGAATTGCTCCTGTTTGTGGCTGTATAGAACAAAATTTTCTGGTTGTAATATAGATGCCTTCTTTTCTAATTTCTTTTCACTGAAGAAAGTGGTTTCCTCCCTCTCCAGGGTGACTGTAACATACACCGTAAAACCAAGTTATGTTCTGTGGAAAATCAGTTTTCCTGTGTCCTTTTCCCATCCACAGTGGCTCTGGGGAGGAAAGCAAGACATCATCCTGATGGTCTCACGTGGGGAGAGGTGCAAAGCCACAGCAGACTGGAACAAATAGGAACCATTTGTCATGAGATGTCTGCACACAGTGCTTGAGAGCTGACAAAGGGAGCAGAGTGGGAAGCAGGGACAGAGGAGGATCCTCTGCTGAGCATCACCAGCAGCCTGGCCTGGGGGAGATATTCCTGACATGTTTCTGGGCTTTCATTCAATTTGCAAATTAATTTTACCATTCTCAATTGTGTGAAGGGACTCTGACACCTACCTGTGACTGAGACTGGGGTAATGTCCAGGTTCTGAGGGAATTGCAATGAAATTGTGAAATCCCTTAAGCTTATTAGTGAATAATGGTGCTGGAGTAGCAATAGCATTTTAATTTTCCTAAAAGGTCCATGTAACACTGTGCCTGGTTCTCTCAGTAAGAACCACAGATAATTCCTTGCCAAGGAAAGCTTAAAGTTGTTCTCCAACAAATTGACTTTTTCTTCATTATTCCTTAGACTCTTATCTCTGATTCCAGGCTAAGGGACGCTAAACTTGAAATATTTGAAACATTAAAAGTTGCAAGATGTGGGCAGAAGTGGTCCCAGGACATGGGGTGTGGACAGTTGTGTGTGTCTGCCGGAATTTCATGGTAATCAGGGGAGAAATCAACTGAAATAAACTTTATTGGTGCATTGCTGCATGGCCTTCCCATGGAAGCTGTGCTATGAATCAAAGGAGCAATGAAAATTTCAATGTTCTCTCCAGGCTCTGTAAAATGACAGCAAAATCTTTGGGTCTCTCTGTCCTGGGCTGCAAAGAGCCCTGCTCTTGCTGAGCTGCTGTGGCTGTAGCAATGCTCCTGCCACAAAGTGGGGTCATTTTGGAGCTGGATTGGAGCCCCTGTGCTGGGAATCACACCTGTCCCAGTTGTTCTCTTCCAGTGTTGGGCAGTTTCATTTTTTGGGGGTTTGCTGGAAACATCTCAGCCTACCATAACCCTGTCCTCACCTGATGTGTTTGTGGGCTGAGGCAGCACAGGTCAAGCTCCAAATGTCACCAATATGGGAAAGATTAGGATTTTCCTTTGGCAAAATCTCAGGAGCTTGAGCTCAGCCCTGTATTTGTGTGAACTGCTCCTGTCAGGAACAGAAAGGCCATAGGGGACTTGTGGGATAGGAGGGATTAACTTTGCCAGGTGCTTTCACCTCAGTTTTGTGAGGCAGGGGCTTGCACTCCCACCACAATAATAACCAAACACAGTAAATACAGGTAGTTAAGGAGCATTAGGATTTGGCAAGTGCCAGCAATCACCACATTTTTCTGGTTTATTAGGCTGTAGAGGGTGTAATTTGGAGTGCTGCTCCTGCCTCTCCCCTGCAGTGCTTTTTACTCGGTGGATTATTAAACAATTCCAGGAGAACCACGCACAAAGCCATTTGTTTTGCTCTGTTTTTTTTTCCCCCACTCTTTTTATTTTGTTTAATTTTCTTCTGTTACATGAGCCTTTGGGAGCATACTGCTAAAAACGTTATTAAGAAGCCATTGACCATAGGTGCCCTGAAGATTTCTCTGATAAGAGCCACTGCCTGTTGCTTTAGAGAAAGGAAGATTAAATACAGGGCGATGGCAAACATGTTCCTGGGAAGAGTGGGTGAAGCTGCAAAGACCTTCAGCCTCAGTGACGTCCTGTGTGGCTGACACCATGGCTCGGGGTCTGTGAGGACACCGGGCTCCTCTGGGGGTTATAGATGGCTCTTGTCTACAGAAAGTGGAATTAGATGAGAACATTGTGACCTTAAAGCTTCCTGAGTGGCTGGATGCGTGCGCTGAGCTAGGAGATGGAGTGGGGAGGGGTCGGGTGGGGTTTGGACACGGAAAAGGGAGATAAATGGGAGAGCTGCTGCGGAGGAGGGGAGTGTGGCTGAGGTCAGCAGGGTGAGCAGGGTGATGAAAGTGGCTGTGGCTAGATGAGGGGGGAAAGAGTGCCTAACTCGCACCTGAATGTTTCCTGTTATCATCCTAAGAGCAGAGAAGGTGTGACGTTGTGGCCTGGGAGGAAGGAACTGCAGAGCTGCCCCATTCCCACCTCTCTGCTGGCTCTCAGGCAGCTTATCTCCTCCTTGAACATGCCCAGCCTGAGGTTTGTGATGGTTATGGGCAGCTGAATAAGCTACTGCTCGATGCTGTCCTGCCCTGGAAGGAGGTGCTGGACCACTGATGGTCAGGACAGGCGTGGAGCTCAGCTCCCAGGCTGTGTGGCTGGGCTGCTCAGTGCCGGGGCACCGTGCCCTCCCTGTGTCTCTGGGCTCTGTGCATGGAGCCTGTGGCACACTGTCAGCACTGCCAGCAGTTTTCCAATCAGATTCAGAGCCCTTGTGAGCCCAGAGATGGGTGTTTAGCCCATGCACTTGAAACAAGCTGCTGCCAGCTTTAGTTCCAGAGTATTTCCATTTGCACTTTTTAACAGGCAGGAATCCTGCCTGATCTGGAGCTGGGCTCTGTGGATGGAGTGATCTGTGCAGCCACACGGCTGAGATGCATTACCCAGCTACGGCAGAAATGTAGCAAGGGCTGGACGAAAAGCTCTGCTGCTCTTCCAGAGGGCTGCTGGATGCAATTCACCGAAGCTTGAAGTTGTTATTTTCCTCTCTGGCTGTAAATTGTTCTGATCAACAGCGTGTGAAAGACACTACATCAAAAGAAGTGGGATCAGAGAGATAACAGGCCTTCCTAGGGAGCTGGAATTACTTGGCATTTGACTCTGTGGCTCTGGAAATGAGCCACCAAGAGACACCTGTGTGTCCTGGGCACCAGCTCACTCGGTGCTCACCTTGGTCTGGGTGCACCCCGGGTCAGCACGGTTGGAATGTTTTTATTTTGGGGTGCTGCTTCTCCCTCAGTGCTGCAGCTGCGTGTGGGGTGCCCTTTTCACCCTCCTGTGCATGGGGCTGGTGCTGGCAGACAGAGAATACAATATTTTTGGGGGAGAAAAAGCCCAGGTGCTATTCTGACAAGCCCCCCTGTGCAAAGTGATGCCAATCCCAGCTCTGGAGTCCTCCACTGCGGTGGGAGGGAGGTCATTAACTCTGATTAGAACACTTGCAATTCCAACAAGGCCTTTCATTTCCACCCTGGCTCCTGTTCTGCATATTTGATGCTGTTCTCTAGTGACAGAGTGCAAATGTTAAGATGTTAGAGTAAGATTGCCCCAAGGTTCAGACACTAATGACAAGAATTATCACAGTCTGAGTAGTTCAGGACTTGACAAAAGGTACAAAACAATTAGGCTGTGATTAACAGTTGAGTGTTCCCGTAATTACAGAGTGAGGTTTTGTGGTACTGTTTACTGCCTTTTATAAAACAAAAGGAATCCAGTTGCAGAGACTGGTTTACTAAAAAAAAAAAACCCACTGGTGATACTGGGGGATAAGCAGAGAAAACCAAGTGAAGCCCAGCCCTGTGTTATGATGTAGAAACTGGGGGTCCCAGCAGGATGTGGAGCCTCATTAATGCACATTGATGAAACAATTCCCTACCTTTAGGTGACAGATTGTGTTGCAGTGCCAGGGACTACTAAATACAAGAATTAAAATTGACTTTCTGGACACCCTTGTCACCTCCCAGCCTTTCTTGAGGCAGTGCCCCTCAGTTCCTCTAAATATAAAAGGATGAATTAGTTTTGCATTGGGAAACATGTCACTGAACAGAAGAGAATTTAACTTCACTTTTTACACACAGAGACTTCCAAAAGCAGTTTTTTAGTATTAAATGAAGGATTGAAATCAAGGAACAGGATAGAGAAATTAAAAGGTTTTGACAACAAGGCTGATTATCTGTGAAGAGGGAGGAAGTTGTGTGGGAGGCCAGTCCTGGGTGATGCTCTTTGCCCTTTGCTGCCCAGCAAGAAGGTGCTCAGAAGATGTAAATATAGCAGAGCTCTGGATCTGTTACATCCATTTAACTTGTCAGCCTATGGAGAACTGTCAACTGTATGGGAGAGGAAGCTGGAATAAATGATAAAGAATTTAATTATTAGGTAGTGCCATAAATATCCCACCAGCCTCCTGGGGACTGGAAAGGTCCTGGTTTTGCTGTTGCAAAACAACAAGGGAGTTGAGAATCCAGCCTGACTGGGTTGTGTCCAGGCAGTCCCATGGGGTGAGGGGGAATTCAGCAGCACACCGGGGCTCCTGAGCCTTGTCTGAAAGCTCCTGAGGTCACTGGTAGGTTATTTATAAGCAATCAGAAATCAGGAGTGATTTGCTGTTAGCAGAGATGCTAATTCAGACTCCAGAGGGGATTCATTAGCTGGGATGGCTGTGCTGTGTGTGAGCTGATGACAGCCTCTGGGTGCAGTGCCTCTGGCTCCACGGGGCTCCATGCTGGGGGGCAGGAGGAGCCCCAAATAGAAGCAATCTGGCACCAGGGGTTGTCTGAGCCCACCTGGGCAATTCTTCCCCCTGGGTATCTAACAGTATCAACAATAACAATCCCAGCTCATCCTGGGCTCTCCCAGATGGCCCTTGAGGAGTGGATCCTCTTCATCCTAGAGGACTTTTTCAGCCTTAACATTACCATGTTTTCCTCCCCAGAGGGGATGTTTTCTTTCCATCTTTTCCCCCGGTGTCATGGCAGGGCTGTGCAGCACTTCTTGCAGGAGACAGCACCACTGGTTAGGAATAGCTCTTATTTAGCAATTATTTGTTTGGGACAGCCTAAGACAAGGAGAGAAAATCACATGAAGCCAGGAAATACATGGGCAGCGTGGCTGCAAATCATTCTGTTCCTCTTGGCAGAGGAGTTAACTGCTGAAGAAAATTGGGCAATTGGTGGTGCTGCCAGCTGTACAGTGCTTTTGGTGGCCAAGGTGGCAGAGCTAATTTTCAACCCTGCTGGGATGGAGAAAGCTGTGAATTACAGAGGGTGGAAAAGGCCACAATAAAGAGATGAATAGAGGGAAAAATTGTTCTCTTCCCTTGAAACATTTCTTGATATGAAAGAGACTTGTTTTTGAGCTAGAAGAGGACCAAGCATCTTGTATTTTGTGAGGGTTTTATTGCTGTTGACATGAAGTAGCCATCACTCATCATTTATAAACATGTGAGAAAGGAGGAAAAAATAAAGGAAAACCTTTATTTTCATGTTTCCAGTTCCTTCCTAGTGTAGGTGTTTTTCCTGACTCTGGGATCAGCTCATTAATCAGCCACTGCTGCCCTTCCTGCAGGTTACTCACAGGGAGCCTCAAGGAGAACCAGGATGGGTAGAAAACATGTCAGGAGACAGCAGGGCACAGGGGACATCATCTGGCATGCCAGGACCTGCCAGGGACTCCCAGCTTTTCCTGCCATGTCTGGGGGGTTTGCAGCATTTCTCTGGTCTGATACAGGGTAGAGCTCCCATCGGGAGGTGGATTTTAGTGAGGGCTCTGTTTGGGAGGTGCTCTGGTTTTTAGGAGCAGACTGGGAGATGCCTCTGTCCCCATGGCTGGATCAGGGAAGCGCCTTTGTACCTGGGGCTGGCAATCAGCCACTGCTCACTCGTGTCTCCGTGCCTCCCCAGCTCCAGCCTGGCTCGCTCTGCCTGGCAGGGAGTCAGAAATGCTCCTGCCTGCAAATAAAATCCCGCTCCACTTGGCACTTTGAAACAGAAGGGAAGGAGAAAACACCTGTGAAGCAGAGAGGGAGGCTGTCAGCACTGGTTTGTGTTAGCTGAACCCTCTCAATGCACTGAGGGGACAGAGCTGGGCTGCCTTTGCTTAAAGCTTGCCAGGCTCTTTAGGAGAGGACTTAGCTCAGCACAGATACAATTATTCCAGCAGGATGATTGCTTCTGCAAGGCTGAAATTTCCCTGATGCAAAGAGTGTGGGGAGAGGGGAAGGCTCAAGAGTGTGAAGGTGAGGAACAGCCCATTGTATTTATGAGCCTCAAAACACTGAAGGAATGAGCTTTGAAGTGAAGTCTGAACTATTCCAGTGCCTTTTGGCCCAAGAACAGCCTCTGATGGAAGCCCAGCTGGAAAGATGGGTACCTGAGGGCTTTCTGCAGCAGAAATATCCCAGGCTTGGGATGCTGTGGGGATGGGGGCAGTGCTTGGTCCTCTGAAGCCTCTCCTGCCCCAGTTCCAGGTGAGATTATTCCCAGGCTTGTGACAACCCTGAGTTATGGTTTGGAGAAGGAAAAAGCATTGGAAGGGAGTGGATGAAGCTTGGAAATCACTAACAGAAAAGTTCCCTTGCTTTTGTAGACACAGGGTATTTGTTTTGTAAGACATCTAATCTGGTCTTAGAAACATCAAATATTCATGAATGTACCCTCTCTCTCAATGCCCTGTTTTGCTGCTCAGTTACCTGGAATGTGAGTTAAACCTTGGTCCAAGTCCAGCCTGACTGTGCCAGTGTTCACATTGCAGGTCTGAAAAGGCTTTGCTGCTTTTTTTCCATGCATGGAAAGAAAAAGCAGTGCAAAAAAGGTCCTTACTATTCTTTCCTGCAGGAATTGCACAGTTGTGGCTCATGCCTTGCCATTTCCAGCCTCTCCATCACAAGCTGTCCCTGGGGGCTGGTGACCCCTCTTGGGGCAGCAAAACCTCGGTGGAGATGGGAAACACCAGGGTGATCTGTCCCATAGGAACACTTCCCTCCAGAGGCATCAGGAATGAAGAGGCAGGTGGGAAAGGAAAGTCCTTAAAACACTAAAAAAATAAAAGCCAACCCCAGCAGTCAGTCCCATCAGTCACCATCCACCAGCTCAGGAGGATTCTGCTTCACCCCAGTGCCTCCAGCACCAAGGGCATTTTTATTTGACTCCCCAACACTTTGCTTCTGCCTTTTGCAGTGAGATAAGTTGTTTACAAAGAAAATAAATGTGATGTTTAAAAATACAGCAGGATAGATGTGCTTTAAAGAGGGTGGGGGCAGATGTGAGCAGCAGCTCTGAAGTGCCCTTCCCTGAGTGCCTGCAGCACAGTTCCCTCTGGTGCATTTCCCTGCTGGCTCCCAGCTCCTCAGGACAGGCTCTGGTTAGTGCTGGAGCAGGGTAAAAGGTTTCTGTTTATCTTGGGTTTGTTATTTCAAAAGGAAGACAGAATAAATACCAGGCAACAAAGCTTTTACCTCTTTGCCCATTGTGTAATACGCTTGTGATTAATAGAGGGTGACCTCAGCTCTCCAGAGCAGTTGAAATTAAAGCCAGGTGAATAATAGATTGTTTTTCTGCCTTTGTGGGTGGCTCCAGGAGAATCAAGTACTAATTTAATTTGGGCTTAATTTACAAAGATATTTTTTGTTAAGTTTAGGCTGTTTTTTTTCTGCTGTAATATGAAAGAGTAATGTCAGCAAGGTGATGGCTTCAAAAAGCCACAGCCTCGTGTCCATTATAAACCCTGTGGATGCAGAAATGTACATCTGATTTTGGCAGAGTGTTCGGGACACTTGCTGGGAGCATGTTGTTTTATTGTAATACTTACTTTCTTGAAGGGGAGTTTAATGGACAGATCATAGAATCCTGGAATGGTTTGGGTTGGAAAGGAAAGCTCATCTCATTCCACCCCTGCCATGGGCAGGGAAAACTTCCACTGGACCAGGCTGCTCCAAGCCCCATCCAATGTGATCCTGAACACTTCCAGGGATGGAGCAACTTCAGCTTCTCTGGGCACCCTGTGCCACCCACACAGGGAAGAATTTCTCCCTAATATCCAGACTAAACCTACTCTTTCTCAATTCCTGCACTGGGTGGGGTTTTGCAGGACTCTGCTCTCCTCCCCTTTGGGGTAAAGCATTCCTGAGCTGGTTCAACACCTTTTCCTCCAAAGTGCTGGAAAGCCAAGCCCTGCACTCACAGAATCCTTTGGCAGCAACACAGCTTACAGGTTTTGTGTCATCATCTCCTCAGAGAAGGTAAAAGCCAGAAGACAGAATGTGATTTGGGATTTTTGCTCCATATTTATGTTGTGTCTTCAAGTTCCTCTGGAGCATGATAAACCTTTCTGCTGGAATTTTGGGTCCAAACCTCCTACCATTAGTGTCAGCTTTTAGTACCTGGCACCAAAATCTTGCTGCAGGATTTAAAGGTATATTGGAAACAATTTTGTTGCAGGCGAGTTATTAAAGATTGAATGATGTCAGACAATGTGTTGAAAGCAGTGTGAGCAGTTTAATATAGGTGTAAATATTAAACTGTCAGGGGCAAGTGCATGAGAAAAAACAATCCCTGAATGGTATAAGAAGGTATAAATTCACTTTTCAATAAATTCACTTAAAGGATTCTGCCAAATTTAATTCAGACCTTACATTTAGGTATATGAGGAAATAATTGCTCCCAGTCAGCATAAAGAAAATGAGTGTTTTTCCCCTTTTTGCACCTGAATTTTCTGAAGTGACTTGGGAGTTGCTTTTATCCCATTTGCTTTACTGGCTGCTGAACACAGGGGAGAGGCAGGTGGGTTTGGGGGTGTGGTGGTGCTGTTGGGGCTGTGCTGCTTCACCAAACACACAAATTTTCCCCTCACTGTACATTCAAACTCGGTCTGGCTGCTTTGGAGCATGTAATAAAAAGTTAAATTGTGCAGTGTCCTGTGTCTTTGAGCAGCTGATGGGGGTCAAAGATCCTGAAGTAGAAGAAGAGAGTCTGAGGAGAGGGATGGAGTCAGGGGAGTTGGTTGCGTGCAAGTCCTACATTTGGGAAGAGCTTCACTGTAGGAACATCACTTCCCAAAGAAGCACTTGAGCCTCAGATCCCTGAAATCTAAAGCCAGGCACTTAAAAGCCAGTGAACTGCAGAGTTCTTGAGTTCTCCTGTAAGGGTAATTTCTACCTTCAATTTTAAAAGCAAATCTAAGGGATGTCAGAGCAATAAAACACCCAGAGATGGGCAATGGCTCTGTGGCTTGGACAGCTTTACCCTGAGCATCTCCTGTGCA
The DNA here is from genome assembly GCF_017590055.1 of Onychostruthus taczanowskii. Lineage (NCBI taxonomy): Eukaryota > Metazoa > Chordata > Aves > Passeriformes > Passeridae > Onychostruthus > Onychostruthus taczanowskii. Next base: position 94,727 of record NW_024498418.1, on the reverse strand, counting down.
GCCCCACCACCACTGCAGCTCAGGCTGCCCAGCTGTAACACAGAAGGTGAAGCTCCTTCTTTGCTGATGGCTTTGTCTGTCTGTTTGGGTCATTAAAGTGGGCTTTGCTTCATGTTTAGCAATCTGAAATTTTCCCCATCTTCTGCAAAGAGCTACAAACATTTATTCATTCCCGGGCTTTGACCTAATTCCTGGCCATAAATATTAAATTTCTGCAAGGGACCAGAGAAGAGATGATAAAGCAGAAGCCCCAGTCAAATGGCACAGATGTGAAACAGCCTTTAATTGACTTGCTTTTGTCAAACATAATTAAGTCCTACATTTCATTGCAGTCCTTGGCTCACAGTCAGATCTCACGAAATCTTTGGTGATAAAGGATTATTCTGGTTTCAAATGAGACTGATGAATTCTTGCAACCACTCACACAGGAGGCACAACATTTTCTGTTGTATTGGCTGAAAGTGAAGCCGAGAGGCACTGCCAAAACCTGGGTTTCTGATTACAATGAAGTGCCAAGATGTCACTCCTCCTTCTGTGCATCTTGCTTGTGTATTCCTTCCACTCCTGTGAGCATCAGTTGCCTCACAGTTTGTCAGCTCTGGGTGGGCTCAGCTGCCCACCCTTCCTGTCAGAGTTTGCCTGTACATGCTTAAGCACATGCTTAAATCTCCAATATATGTATATATAATTCCTAAATTTTAATTTGAAATATTTTTCCCTGGGTGAGGATGGGCTTCAACACCTGTCCAAGTGTTTCACTGAGCTGTTTTCATTGCAGTGCTGTGTCTGCAAAGCTCCTGCCTGACACGTTTTGCTGGGAACAGAAGTGTCAGGAATTTAGATTCCTTTGTACTGCTCATTGTCCTCCAGAATCAAGCAGCACCTTTTCCTTATGAAAAAAATAACAAAATTGTGACAAAATGAAGGAGCTGGATCAATGGTTTGAGTGGCAAACCCCAAGCCAGTCCACATTAAGCTCTGTTAGCTGGGAAGTTGGGTCCTTCTGCAGCCACCCAGAAAAGCTTGTGGTGAGTCTGTGTGGGGAGTGTTTGAGGCTCCTTTGTTAAGATAACCAGGGAGATGCGGATGTGAAGCCTCCTGTAAGGTTTTTATTCCTCCTTGCAGAGGAAAAGGACCTGAAAACCCTCCCTTGCCTTGCTCTCTTTCTGTCTGCTGCATTATTGAATCTCACCTTCGCTCGCAGGATTTCTTATGTGCTGAAAGGAAATGAAATCTCTGCTGTGCTATTGTTGCTCCCTGCTCAGATAAATAATGTTCTGCTGAATTCAGGGAATTGCATCCTGGCTTTTGCCTGCCAGAGGCACAGCTCTGGGGAAGCATGGCAGGTGGGAAGAGCTCAGAAGTGTTGCAGAGAAATCTTTAAACCCACACTTTTGAAGGTGGATCCTTTAATATCTAAGCAAAGCTACTGGGTGTTTTGGATGAGAGTAACTCCAGGAATTGTCACCTACCTGGAATACAACAGAAAAAGCTCAGTTTTGATTCAGTTTTAACAGAGACACTTTGTCTTGGTTTTTTGCCTGCAGGGAAAAAAGGGGAAAAAAAGGAGAAAAAACCCTTTTCTGAAGGAAATATGTGTTCAATCTCAGATTCACTGGACAGAGAGAGTCTTGGGGTTTCACACAGCTCAGAGCACAGCTCAGCTGCTCTGAAAGCAGAGGTGTCACTGTGGTATGAAAGTTCTTGTAGGACAGTTCTCCTTGTCCCCAGAATGAAGCAACAGAGAGAGCCAAACACGGGCTGAGCTTTCCAACGTGCTGCTCACCAGGAAGGATGCTCCGAGTCCGGCAGCTCTGGGAGATGTCTGATACACGAGATGAGGGCTGGAGGAAGGACAGGGAGATTTGGGGAGCTCATTAGAGGTCCTGAAGGTCAGAAGGGAGCTCAGACTGCCGAGGGGGCGGCTGCCCTACAGCTGAGCCTGGGAAAACTCGAGGATGGAGAGAGAGGGAGGTGGGTTTGCTCTGATTTGGTCTGGTGCTGCAGACCCTGCCTGCTGGTGACCTGCACTGCAGAGGGCAGGGAGGACACTCGGCACGGTGGCTCTCAGCAGTTTTTCATTTACCCAGTGTCTGTAGCATTTCTATTTTTGGACATTTTGGGACATCATTCTCCCAGGCCCCTGCTGAGATGTGAGAGCAGGTCCAGGTGACCAGCCCTCTCTGTGATCCCTGTTTCAGCCCTGCCCTCCTGCTCGTTGGCTGCTGACACTCAGGTCCTTTGAAGGGTGCCAAGAAGTTGGGTTTTTCTTGTGCTGACTCTTTCATCTCCTGCTGCAAAGGGCTGTTTCATGCTCTTTTGTCTTTGCTGCTTCTCAACCCACCCTTCTCAACCCTTTGCTGCCCACAACCTCCAGACACTCAAGAAACTTTGGAAAAGGATGAGTCTAATTCACTTTTTAATTAACTGAAGAAAAAAATAATATATCCTTTGGAGAGAGAATGTTATTTTCCATCAAGATTTTCCTGATTCAGATTTAATTTCTGCCCAGAGGGAAATTTGAAGTGGCTTAATACAAGCAGATAGGAGCGGAAACCTGGAGAGATTCAGCTCTAGCAAATAACTCCTTACTCAGAAATGTGATCAGAAATGCTGGGAAGCTGAAAATTTCTGAATCACCTGGTTGGGAAGGGAGATTTCCACCGTCAGGAGCAGGGAGTGCTTTTATCTGTAGCTCTGTAAAACCTCTTACTTCACACTGGAGGAGTGAAAATGTGTCTGGATGTGTTTCCTGATGAACCCTGGGGATGTGGGAGAGGGATCCTTCTCCCAGGGAGATGCTGCATCTTGCAGCAGGGTGGGCTCTGCTGCTCCTGCTGACAATCTGCGAGAAAAAAACCTGTTATCATTCCCAAGGGTGACTTCTGCTGGAAGTCTCGTGCAGCCAGTAATTAAAACACTGCAAGGCTTTGTCATAATGAGCTAATAATTTTCTAACATGGAAGATATTTTGACCAAAGGAAACCTGGAGCCTGTTCTGGACTTGGTTGCTGGACAGGAGTTTTGTGGTTGCTTAGGAACTGGTGATCAACGCTTGATTATGTCCAATATGGGCTGACAAAGGGCATTTGCATCAATACCATCATTATTTACAGCCATACGGTCCCACAGCAGCTTCCATAAGGCTGCCTCTCCAACTTGGAATTGTTGGAAAGCTAAAATATGAACAGAAAAGGGTGAACAAATTTGGAAATTTTTAGGTAGAGACTGCCATGTGGACAAGCCCCTGGAATTTGTTATAAAGAGATGTTGGCTTTGCCTCGAGGGACATCCAGATCCAGGAGCCAGGTCAGAGAAGATATTCCAAAAAACTCCAAAAAGGAGTAGTTTGTAAAAGAAGCTGATTAGCCAATGATGTGTATCAGGCATTATGAAGCTCAGCCTGCTGATGAGGGACAAAAGTTAAATCTGTGGCTATCAAGAGCAAGCACAAAAATTTTAAATATCATTAAACAGGAAAAAAAAATAGTGCCAGCTGGTGTGTTCATCACTGGGTGATACAGTTCAATCAGCACAGTAAGATCTGGTCAGTATTTCTTTGTGGCATTTAGAAAGACAGAATGATGTGCTTTATCTCTGTAATGGGAGATCAAATCGTTCCTGTTCCATCTCTAATCAACAGTGTAGTAAATGATATCTGCCTTGTCAGGGGGTGCACTTAGAAATCAGTGTCCATATCACCCGTTCTGAGTGGCTCAGAAGATTGAGGGCTGCAGATGTTTGTTTTTAATCAATACCAGAAAAGTTGGGAAAGAGCTGGTTTGTATTTTCAAGAGGCTGTCCTCATGTCCCAGATAACTACAAGCCAGTAATCCTGGGCAAAATAATGATATAGGTGAAAGGGAATTCAAATGAGGAAGAATTAAAGGCTGGGGATAAAACTAATGGATTTATGAAACACAGATCCACAGACATCTGAATTCATTAGCTTAGTCATGGTTATTAGGTAGCTGTGATATTCCCGGGGTTTTGCAAAGAGTTTGACATTGTTTCACATGGAATTTGGATTAAGTCACCCGAGAGGGCATGGGGAAACACAGGTGGGAGCAGGGAGCTGCGGGTGGGGGCTTGGCTGGGGGAGTGGCACTGATGAGGGCTCAGCCTCCATCAGCTCCAGCACTGGTCTTTTCAGGACAGAAAACCTCTTGCTGTGCTATTTCACAGAATCACAGAACAATGAGGTTGGGAGAGACCTCTAAGATCATCGAGTCCAACCTACGCCCTCACACCTCAACTGGACTGTAGCACCAAGTGCCATGTCCAGCCTTTTTTTAAACACATCCAGAGATGGTGATTCTACCACCTCACTGCGAAGAGCATTCCAGTATTTTATTATTCTTTCAGTGAAAAATGTTTCCCTAATATCCAACCTATACCTTCCCTGACGTAGCTTTTTTTTCCCATTGCACTGTAATAATTATGGGTGAGGATGCAATCCAATAGAAAATAACATTTTTTAAATGAAAAAAAATAATTTAGAAATAGTGATAGAATCTACCCAAGTAGCTGTACTCCATCCAAGAAGGCACTTGGATAAATTCTCACCATTTCAATTAGCCCAGATGCCACAGGGGCTGTGTCCAGAGGTATTTCCTTTACAGTGCTTACAGCAACAGTGTCTTCAAAGCCAAGGCATGGGATCTTTTTGTCTTCCCCAGGATGCTGAGGGTTCCACAGGAACAAGAGTATCCCAGTTCTGATCTGTGCCTCCCTGTGCCATTCCCCTCCTTAGGGACTGCTCCCAGCTGTGGGTGACTGGAAGCAGGGAGTGATGCTGCCCAAACCTGGCTCTTCCTCCCCGTTAGCCATGACCCCCAGGCAAGCCACGAAACCTTGGGAGAAACACAAATTCACCCCCAAACAGCACCCAAGCTGTCCATTCTTCTCGTGTTTCAGGTTTCTAACGTGGACTGGAAGAGCCCCATGTGCTGTGAGAATCAGCCAGGAGCTGCTCAGGGGCTGCTGCCCCCAGGGCACAGCTGAGCCACCCCTCCGGGGTGAGGAATTCATCTCCATCTGCACCCAGTGCTGCCACTTGGGTCTCTCAGGCTGAGTCATTCCTGCTGGACTTCCAGGGTGGCTTCTGCCATGCTGAGGTGCTCAGCCCCTGGAGGAAACCTCTCCCACCGGGCTGTGGTTGTCCACAGGGAGCATCCCATGGACACCCACTCCAACATCCCATGGTACATGGGCAGTAAAGGTGTGCCTGCTGGCCAGCGTGCTTTGGTGACAGTCTAAGACCTTGTCTGGGATTTTTCTGACTGTCCCAGAGGGATCCCAAGTATAGAGATGGGGAGAGGAAGATAAAGGGAGGAAGGTCACACCAGGACTGGGATGAAGGCTTTGACACCTCCGGGTGTGCAAACAAGTGCTTGTGACATTTCTGTGGACTTCACATGTTTTTGTTTAACTTTTCAAGTTAAAGACTGTTCTAGGCTAACACAAAATTTTTGTTGGGCTTATCTTCCCCCTGGTTTCACATGTGAGATGTGATTTCAGGTTAAAAGCTGTTTTTGCAGTGGCCTGGTGATATTAAGGGTGAATTGATGCACAAGTGCTTTAAAGTCACCTATTCCAGGAGGACAAACAAGGGATATTTTAATCCATGGAAGCCAATGTTTTTAATGCCTCAGTGCTCTCTCTCAAGAACATATTGCAAAGTGAAAAGAAACTTGGTTTAGTGAATTTCTCTGGCCAAGTGGAAAATATTATAAATCATTGTGTTTTCAAGCTGTTCCCCCTAATTTTTGGCATTGGAGGACTGAAGTGGTTACAACCAAAGCATGAGGACTCAGCTCCCAGCACTTTCACAGCAGCAGCATCTTCCCAGGCTGTGGCAAGTGCTCCCCAGGCACAAACTGGACATCAGGACATGCCTCAAAGCTTGCATTAAAGGGAGAGGAGTGGGAGAGTGTGAGGAGCCAGGGGCCAAATAAGAGCCATTATTTTCATCAGTGCCATTGAACATGCTCTTATCCCATTGGGTTTGGGAAGCTTTTATGTAGAATTTGGAGTAAACACAGATTAGGAGGTGGAGGATTTTTTTCCACTAGAGTTTTGGTGTTGAAAAAAGCTGCTGCAGATTAGCTGGGGATTGTGGTCTGGGAGCATGATATAGGAAGCAAAGTCCTGTTTGGGGGTCAGGGTTTCTTCCACAAAACATCAGGAAGTTTTGGAAGCCCTGGGTGAGCTGCTGATGTGATCTGCACAGAGAGCATAGCCTCACACAGCTAATGAGCTCCAGGGCAGCTCTCCTGCCTTTGATTTGAGGCTTTTCTCCAAGCAGGGATGGTAAATTGTAGGCAGAAATAATTTCTGCCAAGGATCTAACGATGCTTCAAGTTCCTGCAACCTTTCAGATAAACAGGGTGGAACAGTACAGAGAATTGTATAAGGAATCTCTAAAAATGTGCCGTGAACATAATGAAGCAAAATTGATCTGTTGTTTTCTCTCAGGAAACAAATACTGCACAAGGAAACAAAAAGAAGATGGGCCAGAAAAATACAACTGTACTCTCAAAATGGGTCAGTCCTTGAACAGCAGCTGTCCTCAGACATTAAAGTTTTCACATTAAAAAAAGAAGAAAATTTAGGAGCTGTATTTAAGCAGCAGCATCTCAACATCCAAGGATGAAATCACCAAACAACTCTTATAAGTATTCAGCCCAAAGCCACATAAATTCAGGATCTGAAGTGCAACCTTAAGACAGGAGTGCTGGCCTTGCTCAGAGACAGGGATTTGGGAAGGGGAGCTTGAGTCTGTGATCCAGATCTGGGTGAGATTCACTTCACACATAAAGGACAAAACCAGGGGTTAGCCAGGAAAAAACCCGTGAGCAAATTTCCAGTGCATGGTGCCCTTGAGGAGATGGATGAAAAACGGAGCAGGAGCAGCCACTGCTCTGTTGGGCTGGGAAAAGCTCAGACATGTCCCTCAGCAGGGCTCAGAGTGACATGTGGTCCCAGGAGGAATGACCTTGGAAACCTTCACCCTGCCTGAGTGCCTTGGTGGAGTCCCAGGTAAGTCAGTGCCACAGCTCTGCTCCTGTGCAGGGGCAGCTGGGCTCCCAGGTCAGCCAGTCCTCAGGGATGGGCCAGAGCCACCTGAGGCTTCCTTCTGGGGTCCCAGACTGTGTCTGGGGCAATCCCAGAATGGTTTGGTTTGGGAGGGACACACTCTGTCTGGACTCTGATGCCCCTGAGGCTTTTCCTGCTCCTGCAGGTTTGTTTAAGTGGTCCTGTGTCACCCCAGCAGCAGGGAACAGGCTTCCTTTGGCTTCTGCACCTCTGGAGATGCTGCTCAGAGCTGGGGAGGACACAGCTCCTGCTCCTGGCAGAGCCACAGCCTGAGGCATGACCTGAGAACTAACAAACAATTTCCTAAATGACTTTCTAAAAGCTTTCCCATGCTTTTAAGACATAGCCCATCATCTGAGGCTGTGTGAAGCAGAGATCTGGCTGGTGCTTTAATGTACCCCCTGTGTAGGTTCAGCAGTGGCAGAGTGAATTCTGGGGATGGAAAAGGTCCCTGTGTCATTCCTGGGCTGGGAGGAAGAGGATGGTGCTGGCAGACCTGCACAGAGGAGGGGGGAACGTTCCTGCCCAAAGCAGCTGATGAACTGCAAACAGGTTTGGAGAAGGTAGATAGTCTGGCAAGGGTAAGAAACTGGAATTCTCTCCTGTGGATGTTTATGGCAGTGCCAGCAGGGCTCACACTTATGGCAGCACAAATTTACTGCTGGATTCTGATGCTGCCATAAACATTTTCAGCTCTCCCAAATTCGGGCTGGCTCTCCAGAGCTGTGTCCATGGCATGGCCAGAGATGTGCTCCAAGTGCAGGCATCCATGTCCCAGGGACTGAAGGAACAGCAATTTCCTCCAGCTTCAGGGGCTGCACGTGCTTCATCCTCCTTCATTAGGTTTGGTCATATCTCCTTGTTAAGGAACAAAACACCCAACAGCCCCTGGCTAACCAGGAAATGATTTTTCAATCTTTTCCTTGAGGATGGCAGCTGCACATGATGTTTCTTAGAATAAAAGCAAATCTTTTTTCTTTCTTTCTTCCCTTTTCCTAGAAATTTTCCTCCACGTCATATGGTTGCCAGAGGTGACATTTTCTGCAGCTGAGGTGCCTGATGTCATGGGAGGAGGCTGTGCAGGACTCTGAGTGTTTCTGTTTCATATTTTTTCTGTTTATTTTCCATCAAGGTCACCGTGTCTCTTAGCCAGCGTTTGGCTCTGCCTTTAGCTTTCAGGAAAATGTTAGTTGCATCTTTACTTTCTGGGAAAAATGCTGTACAAAGTCTGCAAAAAACTGCCTGCAAATGTGGATGAAATTCATCTAGAATTGTGCTAGGAATTAAAAAGGGATATGAAAGTTTGCTCTGAACTTGTGATCTTTGTTTGTTCTGTTTGGATCCTTGTGCTGCGTGTGCCTTCAGGGAAATCAGTGCACATAACTGAACTAAATCCTCTGGGGAAGGAAAGGAAAAGACACTAAAAGCTTTTTGCAAAAAATATTCACCAAGCAAAACTTTTAAGCCTAGTACATTTCTGTCCTGGAAATAAATGCCTCCTACAGACCCCCAAATCACCAAAGTTTACTGCAGCTTTATGTGGAAAGCACCTGGCTACAGTGGTGAAGCTCCTTAGAAAACATGTAAAGGATTTGTGCAGGCAAAACCTGTGCCAGGGCCTCCCCACCCTCACAGGGAAGAATTTCTTCCCAAAACCCCATCCAGCCCTGCCCCTGGCAGAGTGAAGCCGTTCCCTGGGTCTGTCACTCCATGCCTCTGTCCCCAGTCCCTCTCCAGCTCTCCTGGAGCCCCTTGAGGCTCTGGAAGGGGCTCTGAGCTCTCCCTGGAGCCTTCTCTTCCCAGGCTGAACGCCCCAGCTCTCAGCCTGTCTCCAGAGCAGAGGGGCTCCAGCCCTCTGAGCATCTTTGTGGCTTTCTCTGAACTCTTTTCAGCAGGTCCAGTCATCCAAAGAGAATATTTGGGTCCTGGTCTCAGTGGTGAGAGGGGAAGGACTGAAGGTATCAAACTCTTCTCTTGACATATTGAAGATTGTTTTCCCTTGAAAATTTGGCAACACTTGCACTTGTCAGTGCCTGTCAGGAAGATCTTTTGCATTTCCCATCCCCTGGAGTGGAGGCTGCCTATCAAGTGTCTCTTCACCACAGTTTAATGTTTCTGGTAAAGCTACTAATTTGATTTTTAGATTTTGTCTGAGCAGAATTAGCACATATCACACATTGGAGCTGCCAGTTAAGGGAAAAGCCAAGGAATGGTCAGGGGAATGAAAGAAGTTATCCCTCCTGGGGCTACACCAGCAGACAAAGCCCAGATGGTAAAATTCCGTGTGATCCTTCTCTGCACATCACAGAGATGACAGTGACAGGAGGTGATGATGAGCAGGACGTTGGGATGGGTTCTGCACCGGTTAGGAGTGAATTTTGGCAGGGTAAGGGTGTCACTGGGCTGGCTGTCCCTGCCCTTGGTGGCAGCTGGAGCAGCTGCTGTGGAAATGGAGCAGACGAGGCGGTGGCTGCACTTCTGGGTGGGGCTGGGACTGACCCTCGGAGTGCCACGGCTGGGGCAGAGGGGAGGTGAGAGGGGCAGGGGAGGCACCTGGTGCCCTCCTGCCATGCTGCTGCTGCAGGAGGCTGGTGGGAGTTTAAATCTCTCAGGGAACACTGGCACCAAAAAGGGATCCTTTTCTGCTGGTATTTGCTGATGACATCCCCATTTCTCCTTCTTCCTTTATCTAATAAATGCCATCTCTCCCACAGGCAGACGTCTCAGCCAAAACATTAAGATGCAGAATTAAGTCAAGGACTAAAAGCAAAAACCAGCCCAGAGAGGCACATCTGTGGCACTGCTAACCCTTGCAATGTTCCAGCTTCAAGGGAAGACCATCAGGATGATTTGCCAGGCAGACTCACAGCTCAGTGTGACTCCCAGAACCTGCTGATGATGCGGAGGGGGGGATCCTTGGAAAAGGAGCAGCATTGTCCTTGCTCTGGACAGGGTCACTGACCATGCTGGCAGAGCAGCACAGCAGGATTAGCAGGATGCTCAGTCTCCTCTCCCACCACAGCTGCTTCCTCAAGGCTCACTCCAACACCTGCAGACCTGCAAGGGAACACGTGGTGTTCCACAGACTGGGAATGTCACTGCAGAGCAGCTCTGGGGCTTTGCAGCTGCTGTGGGAAGACCCACTCAAGGAGAGCCCAGACCCCACCAACTTTCCACTTGGGAGAAGTTCCCGTGAGCTCAGGTGTCCTCGCTCTGTCCCAGGTGTGAAAAAGCCCAGAGTGTTTTTCCTGGGATTGAGGAGCTGAGCAGACAGTGAGAACAAAGCCATATGCTGCCTGCCAGCATTTCTATCTTATGTTTCTAAATACCCCACCAGGATCACAGGATTTTTCTCACTTGTGAATTTTATGGGAGGAAAAGAAAAGCCTAATAGAAGGCAGAATGAACTCCATGTTTTCTGCTTCAGCATCACCTGCTGGTTCCAGTGGGAATTTACAAACCCGTGGAAGAGCTGGGGAGGTGTTGGGCAGGAGGTGCCAACCAGCCCATTTTGCAGGCTTTGGGATTTGAAGTGGGATGCACGGGTGTTCCTCTGGAATGGTTCACAACCTGAAAGCTTCAGTGAAGAAAACAAGGGCAGAGAGGGCAGTAAGAAAGCAGCTTGTTAAATCATTAAATTTTACTGTCATGTTCTGAGCTTCACAATGAGGAGACAATAAAAGGCATCCTTGGGCAAAATTTACCAACCACCCTTGGTGACTGTGGCCCTGAACTGCTTTAATTTCTACTTCAAAGTTAGTAGAAAGCAACTCCAAGCATATTGCAAAATCTAATTCACCTTGTCTGAAAGATCAAAGCCTGTAGGAAAGCACAAATTAAACCTCCAAAAATATAATTTCCCCTCAGAATTATTAAAAATGCCATTTCCCTCCTTCTTCCTTTTCCTCAGTCCTCATGCAGATGTTCTTGAGACCAATGGATAGCATGAGGGGATGCCCCAGCTTGTAGGATGACCTCACAGACAGCTAAAATCTCAAGAGAGGTTTATAATTTTTTTAAATTTAAAATTTTTATTTCAAGAACAGAGTTTTTGAGAACTCTGGGAGAAGATTTTTTTTGCTCTTGGGTCTGTTTTCTCACCTGGATTGACCCTCAGTGCAGGATGGGGACCTAATCCACCTGCAGCAAACTTCAGCCACAGGGAAACCTTGGGAAGAACTTGTGGAAACACCTGATCCAAAGGTCATGAGACAGAGAGGGTCAGGACAGGGAGGAAAAATTGTTTCCAGGATTTTCCCTGACCACTGCAGATTTTTATTGTGTGAGAACTATAAAGCTCCAGTCACACATAAGGATGGTAACTGAAAGCCTTCAGCATACATATAATAATGAAAAGTAGAGACATGTGGCAATGGTCTCCCAGAGTTTCCTCAGAAATTAATTCAGTGAAATCCTAAAGGAGTTAGATATCTAAGGGTGTTTCTTCATTCTGCAAGGCAGCTCAGTCACTACTTTCTCAGCACAAAATCTGGAGGTTTGATGCTCAGATGTCAAAACGAGGCCTGGGGAAGGAATAGGTTTCCTGTCCTGTATAGTATGTGTAATAAAACATTCCTTAATTACTGGAATGAATCTGAGACACTTCCAGTAAAAATCCCCAACAACAACAACAACAACAAACAACCAACCAACCAACCTAAAAAAAACCAAAAAACCCCAAACCCTAAAACAAACAAACAAACAAACAAACAAACAAACCCAAAAAAGCCCCCCCCCAACGCAACCCAACCTAAATTAATAGAAAAAAATCACAAAAGTAAATGTAAGTTCCCATTTTCATCTGTGCCAGCTGTTCCTCCCTTTGATGCTGCTGAGATCTGAGCACTGTGGAGCCTGGGCATGTCCATGGGCTCAGGAAGCTGCAGCACCTGTGACTGCCACCAGAATTCCTCAGCAATCTGGGATGCTTTCCAGGGGAAACCTACTCTTTTTTATTGGAGATGGACTGCTTGGAGCAGAGCAAATAGAAATGCTGTGAGAGGCTGGGATGGGAGCTGAGCTGGGAGGAGGTTGGTGGGAAGGGGCTGGGGATCCTCATGGCTGCACTGGTGAGATGGGTTGGAAACCATCAGGGGAGGGTGGCCCCACTCCCTCTGGGCCCTGCTCCCTGCTGGGATGTTTCTTTCACATGATGGTGCCCTCAGTCTGGATGTCCCTCGCTGCGGGAAATGGATTTGTACAAAATTTACGTGCATTATTTAATTATTGGTTATCACTATTTATTATTTTATTTAATGATTTATTATTGTAGAGATGCATTGTAGTAGGACCCAAGAGGGATAATTTTAGATTATTTGCTTTAAGGCATTTACAGCATGGTGTGGCAAAACCTGATAGGCCAAGAAATGCTTATCATGTGTTGCAGTTAGGAAATAGTTGGCTTCTGATTGTGATGACGTGCATTATTACGTCTGCATTGTCCCACCCTTCACATGAGACTGAAAATGGAATAAAAGTTTTTAAAACACCTCTCGGTTGCCCCATCTCTGGGTCAGAAAAGGGCCTAATCCTCTGCAGGGCTGAGGCATTTCCACCTCTCCCGGCTGCCCCTGCTCCACCCCAGGCTCTGCTGTCTCTCCCCCTCCGTCCATCTCAGAGGAGTTTGTGGAGTTTGCAGCACTCCCTGTGCCTGCAGGAGAAGCAGGGTGTGAAAAGTCCATTCCTGTTGCTGTGATGAGAGCAGCTGGCAGATCCTGCTCCAGCACCGAGCTCACGCTGCTGCAGAGCATCCGAGGGGATGGAGGGTGAGAGCCTGCAAAAGGCACAAGACACAGAGCAAAATGGTCCTGAGGGCAATTTGAGGAAGGAATGAGAGGTTCAGAAACTGGGGGAGAGCTGTCTTGGAGGAGCACGTCCCTGTGTCTGAAGGAGAGGATGCCTAAGTGCAGCTGTGTCCTGCTTTGTGCTCCTGGCTGGAAAACACTTAAATAACAGCCCCAAATGTGTTCCTCTGGTATTCCTGAGAGACTGAAAATTGTGGGGTTTTGTCAGTTCATTAATGAGAGTGTGAAATAAATATTAGACCAGACATTACCTTAATTTCCTAAAGACCTTTCACACAATTCTGCACATCCAGATGAGGGAATTGTAGTAGGATATATGTTGCTCAGGGTCTTTTCACACAGTTTTTCGTATTCAGAAGCCTGGCTCAATCACACACTCAGTCTCAGCATCAGTGGCTTTCCTGAACTGGGTCTGAAAAGCTCCACCAGTTCCCAAACTGCCACAAGCTTTGCTGAGGCTGGAACAGCCCATGGAGAGGAGCAGCCTCTGGTGACACAATTTCATTCCATGGTGAATGCAGGTGATGTGGGCTGGGTGGGTGAGGGACAAAGGGCAGTGTGGGCGTGGGGAAGGGGGTTTGATTGTGTGGAGGGTGAGGGATAGGGGGAAATGGATCAGCTTGAGGGATGAAGCAGCTTCTTAGATAAGGCTGTGGTTTTAGGCGAGGACAGAAAGGCTTCTGGTGGAGGTTAAATATCACTTTTGTAGGGGAATAATACAATTTCCTCACCTGCAAGTGGGCTCTGAGCAGCCCAGGGTGCTGGATAGTCCCTCTCATGGCCACAGTGCTTGTGGTCCTGTGGGCAGGCGTGGCTGGGTGCAGCCACTGACGTCTGTGACATACATTTAGCAGTGTTCCTTTATCCTGTCAAACACTCAGACCCAGGTTTTTGGCTTCTGTGACTCAGCACAGCTTTGCTGGAGCCAGCTTGTCCCAGCAAGGCTGTTGACTCTCAATCCCACCCAAAACTACGGGGATTTGGAGTGTGTGCATGGTGCTGCTGCCACTGCTGTCTGTGTGACATCTCCAGAGCCTGACAGCCACATAAATAGCATATGTGAGGAGACAGCACATATCTGCTGCTTGGTGCATCTTATTTACATACATCTCCTCTACCTAACTGGTGGTTCTCCCCAGTTACAGATTAGTTAAAGGCTGCAGCCTTTTCAAGGCAGATATTCAAGCCTTTGCTGGGAATACATTTCCCTCTACGGTTGCTTGGAATTTTCGGTAAACATCTATTGTTCCCTCCTGCTGGAGAATGGAATGAGGGAAGGCTTCTGGGGCTGAGTTCAGGTGGGTTAAAGCTGTGAAAACATCTTGCTTTGGGGTGGTTTATCAGGCATCAGCTGCTATTGATCCACACAACAGTGAGAACTTGAGTGACATCTCTTTGGGGAGAGCAAGGTCAGGGGGAAGCAAACAGCAAATGGTTTCTGGGTATCTTGGTGTCAGACTTTTTTTGCAGTGGTTTTGTTGCTCTCCAAGCTGTTGGCTGTATAAAAGGACTGCAGCACAAAGGTGATAAGCAGATCTTTACTTTGAAAGGCTCCTGTGAAATTCACCATCTGAGCACAGAGATGTTTTCCTTCCTAAGGGATAAGAGGTTAAAATGCTGGGATGGTGTTCAGAGGATATAAATTAATAATCTGCTGCTGTTTCTTACTGAGCACCTCTGCAAATCCTGCAGCCATCACTGCCTTTCTTGAAATCAGGGATCCTCACTCTCTCAGCCTCTGGGACACCCAAACAGTGAGCCTTGGATTATGGGTGACCATTCCCAGAATGGAGAAAAAAATCAGTGTACTAGGCAAGGAATAATGGGTGCGAGGAGAGCTTCTGTCTTGTAGGAGTAGAGGGACTTGCTTGTTTCCAGGTTCACGAGTTTGAGATGCAAAGAGGAGGAAGACAGTAAAACACAATTTAATGCTGCAGTGAAGATTTATGGCATCATCTGCAGTCACCTGAAATGATCAGTCCCTTGAAAATTGCAAATAGTGATGGCAGACAATAAAATATCAGTGAAGTTGGTACCACTGTATGTTCTTTCTCCTGCTGGAGCTTGGGGGATTTTGCTCTAAATTAATTTTTGGTGAAAGCAAGGTCTGCTCTAATTATTTGCAAGTAATGAGGATCAGGTCTAGCAGCACAGAGAGTTTTCTTAAAAAGGCACTAATCCTGGTAATTCTCCTTACCATGGACCCTGTAGATGGGTAGAAGAGAAATAGAGAGATTTCCTCAGTATTTGTGCTTGAAATGGGCATGAATTACACTTGTTCTGCTGTCCTGCTGTTTTACAAAGAGGAGCCCATTGACTCCAGCTTTGTTAGCCTGGTGGCCCTGGGAGCCAGCTGATCCTTCAGGAAATTGTTTTATTGTATAATATACCTGTTCCTATAAATCACTTCCATGCAGCCTCAAGAATTGGCAGGGAGGTCCCTGCCAGCATTAAGGTGGGCTGTCAGGGTACAGAAGTGTCAACACTGGGCAGGTGAAGCTGCCCCTCAGGAATGTGGGGATGGATGAGCTCAGCTGCCTTTCTCTGCTGGGCTGGACCTAAAATCTGTGTGTGAATGTCTCAGCTTGTGTCTGTGACTGGGTCTGAGAGTGTATGGGATGTACTGGGATCAGCCACCTCTGACAGGGGCTGGACCATCACCCTGCCATTTGCATCCTGAGATCTTGTCCCAGATCTGCTCTTCCTGAGAAGTTCAGTGACCATGGAAGGGAGATGGGGACTGTGAACAAGGCAGACATGGCCTGTGACATCCCACTGACCCCATTCCCCTTGCTGGGACTGGGATTTAGGCAACACCTCAACACACACACAGTCAGTGGGATTCTCTTCCCACAGTGTGTTTGCCCCCAGGCCCATCACTGCTCCTTGGGAACAGTTTTTCTGGTTTTCTTTTCATTCTGATGCTCAGCAATGCAGAAAAGAGCCTGCAGAGGTTTCTGTCATCTCTAAAATGAGTCTGACTTGAGGAAGTACAAAAGCTACAATGAATATGTATTACTGGAAATATTGAAGAAGCCAATGTCCTCTTCTTTTTAATAGATGTTATTTCTCATTCTTTGAATGAGTCTGCTGGCTATGGAGGGCAGATAATCCAGTTGTGGAATCTTTCTTGTCTTGTGTTGTTTCATGATTTATAGCACCATGCAAGGAAGAGAATTTATCACCACTGTCTCAGTGAAGTACCACTGAATCCTCTTGTAAAGGCTGCTCTGGAAAAGTAGGGTTTAGGGTTCAAGAAAAGATGGTTTCATTTTTTTTCCATATTTTTATTTTTATTCTTGTTTCCCTGATGCTCTGTTGACCATAAATCTGTAAAGATCATTCAGTCCTAACTCTCCTGCCTTAGGAAGGGATACATCATTGCTAAATTTTTGTCATCATTAATGTTCTAATATCACCCATTACCAGTGGTTGTGGCCCAAATTTAGCTAATTAGCCTTTGGCAAGCCATTAATCAGGTGGCCATCATTCCAGGAGTGACAGTTGCATTTTTGAACCTTTGCTTTCCAGCACACTCCACATCCCCCCAGCCTTTCCCTGCTCCTCTCCAGCCCAGGTGCTCATTCCCTGCATGAAAAAATGATTTTACATCTTGAAAAATTAATTCTCTGCTCATGATGGCCTTGATTAAACAGATTGACAAACCATGCTAAAGGTGACAAAACAGCTCTGACATGCAGACATCTTCACCTCCTGAAAGGAAAGGCCAAAAAAAAAAAAAATCCCTGTGGGCTGTTGCTATTATGAGATGCAGGTGGCTGAGAGGTGTTTTCTGCAGAATCAGCAAAGGTTCTCCACATTTAGGAACAATGTCTGTAAAGTTAAACTGGTTGAAATGGCAGAAGATGCAATTACTGGCACTTGAACTGGATTATCTTGAAATAATTAAGGATTTTTCATCCACAACTGATGCAGACTGTGCTGATGCTCCAGGAGTTTGGAGGCAGAAATGGCAAAGGTGTGTGTGGCTGCCCCATCCCTGGAAGTGTTCAGTGCCAGGTTGGATGGGGCTTGGACCAATCTGCTCTGGTGGAAGGTGTTTTCACTTCCATGTTGATGCCCTAGACTCTCTGTTGTAAATTCAGCATCTCCTAACAGTGTGTGAGATCTTCTGCCTCCCCAAAAGCTCCCTGGGCATCACCTGGAAGAAGGGTGTCTTTTTGTCTTGTTCTTTTCTTGGCTTTTGTTACCTTGCTGTCTGCTGAGAAACCTTCAAGCTGAAGAGCTGTTTTTCAAAGAAATAGGCTGGGATAAATCCTTTCTGGGTAATGTTGACAAAATTTAGTTTGTCTTCATTCCCAGGCTTGGTGCATAGACCCCAATGGACAGGAGGCTTCTGATGAAGAAGAAATCTGGCAATCATGCTCTCAAGATGATTGTCCCCCTCTCACCCCAGGGACCCTGAGAAGAGAATGTGCTAAGATCCCATGAGATATTCTGGAAGGACAGATCTCACCATTATGGAATTATAATTGGAGTGAAATGATGTGAAGCAGCAGGATTGGGACTGAAGGTGCAGCATGACCACCCTGGGCTTTTTTTTCCCCATGCAAAGAGGGCAGGGATGAACACAGAGGAACAGCTAGAGGGATGGATGAGGGGAATTTTTGGAAGGATATTTGTCCCAGACACATATCTTGGCTGTCAGTAGTTCAAAGTGCATTCCTGATCCCTCTTCCACAGCCTTTTAGAAACACATCTCTCAGGCCAGAAAGAAAACCACAAGATAAATAGGTGAAGCTGCTGTATTTGCTGCTCTGCATTAACATAAAGGAGTGTGGGAAGGGCTGAGAGCACTTGTTGGGGTGAGAGCCAGCAGAGAGGAGCAGAGCTGAATTTGCAAACACTCTTCCCGTCAGCTCCTGGGCTGTCCAGCTGGGAGCTCTTGCACTGATTTACTGCTGTCCTTGCTTCAGCCTTTGGAAATCAATCCACTGACAATTAAGGTAATGTCTGGTCTAATATTTATTTCACACTCTCATTAATGGACTGACAAAACCCCACTTTTTGAAGCAGTGAGACTGTTCTGTTCTGCAGGAGGGCTGGAACTCTGGGTCATGCTTTTTTCCCTTGTCCCTGTTAAAGCTGAGATCTCTTGTTGAAGCTTTCAAGAAAATTGCCATGCAGCACCATACCTTAGCATTGTGTTCCTGGTGAAGAAGATGCAGCTTTTGTGCTAAGTATCCCCGAATATCCATTAAAGGAGAGCTGGAGCACAAAGGGGTAGCCCTGGCTGCCTGCTGGGGCTGGAGCTCTGTCTTGGGCTGGCTGTGGGTTGGGAAGAGAAAAAAGATTTGGTGCCCAAGAGCTCATGTTCTTTTTCTCCACTTCTTGGGCAAGTGTGCCCTGAATTTTCTCT
The DNA here is from genome assembly GCF_017590055.1 of Onychostruthus taczanowskii. Classification (NCBI taxonomy): domain Eukaryota; kingdom Metazoa; phylum Chordata; class Aves; order Passeriformes; family Passeridae; genus Onychostruthus; species Onychostruthus taczanowskii. Next base: position 76,445 of record NW_024498418.1, on the reverse strand, counting down.
GATCAGTGTGTGCCTCTGCTTGTGTCCCCAACACTGAGAAATTTCCCCAGAATGCTGGGAAATTGCTTCTTTGGAGAAATGCTGCAGATGGCCAGAGGCACCAGAGCAGGGGGCTCTGGTACTTGACAGTGAAACCACTTTGGGAGTGGGTCCCAAAGTCCTCTGTGCACCCTCTTTGGGGGCTGGCCTACCTGGGGGACTCTGCAGCTCCTGGGAAACGAGTTTATCAGGGTCAGTGTCCCACAGCCAGACTGGGAACTGCAGGTACCTGTGGGCTCTGTGTGAATCACCCCACCTTGAGGTAAGGAATTTACCACTGCAGCTTCTGAAATATCTAACTCCGATGAGAAGTGCAGGATGGTTTGGGTTACCAAAATGACCTTTAGTTAATGCTGCTAGAGGAATATTAAATAATAACAATTTTCTCCCCGTAGCTCTCATTCCTCCATATATATCTATATATTTTTTTTTGCCAGTTTCTAGGTCAGATTCCCCATTCCGCTGCTCCTGCGCTAGAACAGCGCTCAGGTTGCACAATTGCAGAGGAGGCAGGAATCTGCTTCCCGAATCCCGATCTCCCCAGGAGCCTTGCCCGATCCTTCCCTTCTCCCCAGCATCTCCTGCTGGGAGCCCACCCCAGGTAGGCTGGGGGTCGGGGGGCTGCGGCAGGGTGCCTTTGGGGACCTTGGGGGATGCTGGTCCCCGCTCGCCGCGCCGGGGCTGGGACGGGGAGGCCACGGCAGCTCCCCCGGGGCGGGGGGAGCACGCTGCCCGCGTCTCGCAGGTGTGGGCTCGCCTTCCCTTTGCCGCGTTCGGTTATTTATCATTCCCCCCACCCCCCCGCTCTTTTCCTCCTTCCCCCTCCCGCTTTTCTCTTACGCAGTGGGAGCAGCCCGGCAGCCTGGCTCTGCCCAGCCGCCCTCCGTCCTCCCTCCCTCCCTCTCCCTCATCCCTCCCTTTTCCTTAAAAACGTGGGCTCCGGGGTGCAGCCCCCTGCGCTGGCAGCAGCCCTGCTTGGAGAGCAGCCCTTTCCCCTCCTCCACCTGCGGAGCCCCGGCTTTGTCCGTGTCCCCCATCCCCCGGCCCGGGGGTGCTGGATGCGGCCGCGGGCAGCGGAGCCAGGTGCGGAGCTGCGCTAGAAGGGACCTGCCGCAGGTAAGCAGCCCGCTGGGCTTCATTGCCAACTTCGGGCTTTTCCTTGCTGTTTTAGCTCCGCTGGGGTCGTGCCGGAGCCCCGGTGGCTCTCGGGCGGCAGTGGAAGGTCTGGGGGCACAAAGCCGCGTGTGGGGGACTCACCGGCCCGCAGGGATGGGAGAGGCAGGTGGGGACATGCAGCCCCTGGAGCAGGGATGGTGTGTGCAGCCCGCGCGTCCCCTGCGCCGGCCGTGTGGAGAAATGCGCGATCCCTGTGTGCTCGGGATGAGCCAGGCTCTCAGGGTTGCATCCCATTAAAATGCTCCCGGGGAGGGGGGCTGTGTTCCGTGCCGGTAAATCATCCTTCTCCCTGGTAATAAATCATCCTTCCCCAGCGTTTCTCGTGCACTTGCCTTGCTACAGTCCCCTGCCACCCGTTTGATCAGCAGATTTTAAAGCTGCCTCTTGCTGCCCCAGGTCCTTGGCGCAGGCTGCTGCCTCAGGATGGACCCGCTCTTCCCTGCCCATATTTTTGAAGACCCCGACCTGAGGAAGCTGCTGAACGACTCCTCCATGCTCAACCTGAGCTTTCTGCCCAGCAACTGGTTCAACAACAGCACCGGGGACGGTTTCCTGCCGCTCAGCATCAAGATCACCATCGTGGTCGTCTACTCCATCGTGTGCATCGTGGGGCTGGTGGGCAACTGCTCCGTCATGTATGTCATCGTCAGGTAGGACACCGGGGAGGCTCCCGGGAAAGCTGGGAGCGGGGCAGACCTTCCCTCCCTCGATCCCTGCTGCGGGAGAAGCAGCCAGGCGCTTCCCTTGGGGTTAGAGACGTGCTTTAGAGGTAATGATGTGGCATTTGTTTTATTGTTTTGGTTTTGGTTTTTTGTTGGTTTTTTTTTTCCCCTTCCTAGGCTTGTGATGAAGGTTTCTGCCAGTTTTCAGCTGCCCTCTGGTGCCTCCTAAAGTTTAACCCAGAGAATGGAACAGAGTGAGCAGGTCTGCTCAAAAAAATGGGTCTTTTTTTTTCTTTTTCTTTTTCTTCTTAGAGGTCTGTATGTCCCTGGGGAGGGCAATGTGCTGGGAGCATTCCACTGCCAGGGTGTGCTGGCTCCTTAATGGGACCTCTCCTTCCTGTGCTGTGTCCGGCACCCCAGCTGTGTTTGCAGGTGCTGCTCCATCTGGGAGCTGGCTCTTTCCAAAGCTGAACCTTGTTGCAAAGGAAAGAGCCTGCTGGGAAGCTTCCTTTTATTTTTACAGGAGAAAAAAAAAATCACAAATGTAAGTCTTCCAACCCTTTGGAGCCTGCAGGCTTAAATAAGATGTGAGAGGATGCTGCAGAGTTGAGGGCAACTTGTCTGGTTCCTTGTGCTGAAGTCAGGAGAGTGTGGGGGACCTTTGCAGAGTGACAGCACAGAGCATGCACCACTCCATCCTCCCTGCCCATTGTTGGCATTTTGAGTGTCCCTGTCTGCTTCTGCTGTGGTTCCAACCCTCTGGTTCTGGGAATCAGAAACCTTGTTCTCCCTGTAAGCACAGAATAAGTTTGTGCAGCTCTTAGGGCTGTGATTATGTTAAACCCAGCATCCCCCTTCTGATCTCTGCACCCTGCTTGTTAAGGAGGGAGCTTCCATTTTATCCACATCTTGGAGCAGATTCCTGGTGCAGGTGGATGCTGCCAGCACAGAAAAGACAGGCTGAATCCTCCAACAGAAGAGGAAAGCATTTAGCAGGTATTCAGACACTGGTAAGATTGTCTTGTTCCTGCCAGGAGCCCAACTGTTCCAAAGCACCTTTCCCTTGAATAACTACAACTTGGCTGGGGGAGATGCTGTAAAATTAGGTCTTTGGTACCAGAGGTTGCTGAAGAGTGGCTGAATCTCTGATCCAAGGGCAAAGTGTCGTGAGTGTTCATCAGGCTGCCTGCCTTTGCTCTTTTAGCTGAGGAGTTTGTGGCACTGAGAGGGGATCCCATCAGCCCCAGGGAGTCTGCAGATGCAGAGAGGAGGTTTGCAGCACACTGGTGCCATGTCTGGACAGCTTGTGTCCCTGCTCAGTGTAGCAGCAATTGCTGGAGTAGTTTGTGGGTGTGTGTGTGTGAGTAGGGAGGCTCTGGAGCTGGAAGCCCTTGTGTGATGGTGGTGATGTGGCTGTATGGGAATGCCAGCCCCTGTGCAGCAGAGGAAGGGAGTCCTTACCCCGTGCATGAGCCTTGGTGTGTGTAAGGAGAAGCCTTGGCAGAAATCTTCTCCCTGTCTGCAGAGGTCTGGTGGGATGTGCACAGCAGGATCCTGCTGGCCCTGCCCAGGGCTGGGACTGGAGCAGCACCAGTAAAATAAGTGTCCCAAACTAGGGTCCCGGGGGTGGACCTGTGCATGGCTAACCATGAAAAATACTGGCTTCTGCTCCACCTCTTTTTGACTTTGACTTTGTTACCTTCCAGCTGGATAAATGGCACTCAGAAAAAAGAAAGTGGGATTTAGCACTAGGATTTCCCAAGGAATGTAACTTTCTTTGTGTGTGTCCTCTCATTTTACAGTTTTTAAGCAACTGAAAACTGAAGACAGGTGCCACCCCAATGTCCCCCAGGTTTTTCCATTTCTCTATTTCCCTTTACTCAGAAAGGGAAAGTGTGTGCTGGGGAGGTTATAACTGAGCTGGAGCACGTGCAGGAGCTGCTGTTCCCCACCCATGTTCCCTGGGAGCTCAGCACAGAGCTGAGACCAACACTGAGTTAGAGCCAAGGCAATGCCCCTTGGGTTGATGAGTAACAACTTCTGGTGATCTCTGCCCAGGATTCTTCTCTCCTTGCCCTGTCTGTTCAGGTCAGGAACAGGTGTGAGGATGAATTGGACTCAATATCAAACTCTTGGCCCTGGCCATGTGCACAGATTGGTGAAGAGCTGCCAAATTGTGGCCATGCAAGGAGGATGCTGCTGAGCTTCTCAAACACATGCTTTTCTCCTCAGATTAGAGCCTTGATGCTTCATGCCTTGAGTAGCACCTGGTTTTCAGCAGGTTGGAAGTTGGTTTCTGGTAAGTCAACACAGGGTTTAGGGGCTCTTAATGATAAATTAATGGAAAAATGATCAGCAAACCCTCTGTGCTGCACCCTTATCACTGTAAGTAATGCGCACCCCAACAAGCTTTTTTTCTTTCTGTGCTTTGGCAATGATAACCAGGCTTCAACATATTACACAGCCTATAGGAAAATGGTGTACTACCTTCCAGAAAAAGACTGGTAGTGTTATAGACAGTAATTTTTCCCATTTTTGAGGGAGCTGGGAAATAAAAATGCTCTAATACCAGCACTCAAGGAAATTGGAGGCATCAGAAAAGCTCATTTTTTTTGTTCCTCCTGAATGAGTTTTCTGCAGCACCAAGGGGAAAGTTTTAAATCTCCCGGTATTTCACACAAATTCAAAGCCTCCTCTAGGTTTTCCCCTCTGATGTAGAACCCAGCCTACATCTCTATTGTATTTGGAATGATTTAACATTTGGAATGATTAATTTATAGAGACAGTCATCATGTGACTGTCAATCCCTTCCAGTGCTGAGCAGCACTAATTGGGTAAGATGGAGAAGGGCTCTTGTCAGGAACACGATTTCCTGGACAGTAAAGGGCCTTTTGTGGGAACCTGCCTCGTCTGTGGCTTTGTTCTGCTGGCTCATCCTGGTGCTCCTTGCCAGCAGAGACGAGGCCTCCCCTCCCTCCTCCTTCTGCTGTTTGCTCTCTTCTGCATATATTTCCTGTTCTGCTTCTTAATGAACGTGAAACAAGGAGCCGAACAGCGGGTTTGGGGAAAACCAGGCTGCTGAGATCCCTCCTAGCTATTAACTGAAGTCTGCAAGGCTGCTTGCCAAAGATCTTTGCTTTTAGGAAGGAAAGCAAAGGAGAAGGAAGGTATATTTTAGTATTTTTGGCTCTGGGGGTAGGGCTGACCCAGGTGTCCTTGTCGGGGTGTGACAGAGGCCCCAAATCTCTGCCAGCCATTGGTGACCCAGGGAAGGGACAAGGTGCAGCTCGCTGTCCCTAGCTCCACCATGCTGCTGTGATGCTCAGCAGTGGGGATCTGCAGGACTCCATTCCTCTAGTGCAAACTCCCCTGGGAATTCTGCCCCATTTCTGGGGCACTCCTCATCACTAAGGCAGCTCTCTGTTGGGAGCCTGGCAAAATGCTGGGGGTGCTCAGCTCTCCTATGGCAGAACCCCTTTCAGAGCATTTTAAGAAATGTTTTGGGCAGTTTAGGGCTGTCAAGCCCCTACATTTTCATCTGTTGCCTCCAGGTGAAGCTTTAGGAGGAAAAATGTGATGGGGAGGTCCCTGAACCATGAGCCTGCCTGGGGGTGCTGTGCCAGCTGTTGTTCTGCTTGAAAACTGCCTCAGCCCCTGAGAACAGGGGTGAGGGCAGCTGGCTGGGATGAGACAGGGGAAATTAAGTTGATTATGACATTTCAGAGATGCTGACTTCTTAATAGAAAGCTTTCTCAGGGAAAAGCCTGGACCAGCTGTGTGTCTCAGAGCTGAAATGAAGTGAGCGCTTCATGCAGGGGACCCAGCAGACACGAGTGGGGCCATCTGAGACCTTTGTTGTCTCCAGATCTGCCTCTTAGTTTTTCCTTGAAAAACAAAATAAATAGACATCAATTATTGCAATTTATGGAGAAATGGAACCCAAACCAAGGACTCTTTGCCCTGGAGAGTGAGTGGAGCTGGGTGAGGATGATGAGGTGAGCAGCAGGGGATCCTGCTGGGATAATGGCTGCACAGGACAGGTCTGCAGCTCCCTGATTCCTGGGTCCCCATGAGCCCAGGTGAGCTGGGCTCAGCCACATGACCCACAGTAGCCACATCTGGCCCCTGCTAACACAGGTCCTGTAGCTCCAGTGTGTGCTGAAGGGCTCTTTGTGAGTTGGGTGAAAGGGAGTTGCCCTTGTGCAGCAGTAAATAACTGATCTTTAACATGGGACTTGGTTCCCAGTGTTTTTCAGGGACTGGGCAATTCCCAGAAGCATTCTGGGTGTTAGCAGAGGCAGATCTGACCCATGAGCAGGGATAAGAGCGTCCTGCTGCAGGGTGGATGCTGATGGATGCCCTCCTTAGACCAGAGCACCATTCCTGATGGCCAAGCACCTGCTCAGGGACGTGGGGGCATCCCTGAGAGCCCCTGGGTGAGCTGCTGAAGCCTTTGCAGCAGCAGCAGCCACAGAGCCTCCTCCCTTGGCCTGGCAGCACATCCACAGAGATCCCCAGGGAGCACCTGCAGGGCAGGGCAGGGCTGGTTTTCCACAGCTGTCCCCCAGACACAGAGGTGAGATTCAAGGACAAAAAGATCATCTTTCCCAAGGTGTGTGCTCGTCCTGGCTGGCTGCAGACTCCCTTACTAGCCCCTGCTAGTCAGTCCCTGTCTTGCTGGGTAATTTATAGGCTTTTAGGTGCTGTGCTCATGGCTGCCTTTGCTGTAGTGTCTGGCCTCGGAGTCCAGACTAATTTAAATTTGTCCTTCTCAAACTCTGTGCGTTTTTTTCAGTGCCTGATGAACCATTAAGAATAAATCATCTTGCACTGGTCAGAAGTTCCAGGCTGAGGGGGCTCTGGGATGGTGATGAGAGCAGCAGGGATGCAGAGAGCACAGTGTGGGTGGACAGCTGAGGGGACACAAATCATAACAGAACGTGCCAGATCAAATATCAGCTTCACACAACCTGAGGGCTGGGAGAAGAGATGGGAGAGAACTGGGGCTGATTTCCACCATCACAGGGTGAGAGCAGCTCAGTGAAAATCCTCTTTGAGCCTTTTCTGCTCCGTTTTGCTTCCTGGAGCATGTCCAGGCATGGGGGCAAAGGCGGGCACTGCTGCCAGGGCGTGAGGTGGGGATGGAGGGAGCTGCTCAAGGTGAGCAACACTGTCTGCATCCTAATTAGCTGCAGCTACACACATCAAAATCAGGAGGCTCCAAGAGGCAGAGAGCTCCTGGAAACGATGCTCAGGGTTTTTCAGGGCTGCAGGCTTTGCTCTGGTCCCTCTGCCCCTGCTGTCTGCAGCTCCACTTCGGGTTCTGGGTTTGCTGCAGCCAGCTGGTCCTGAGCCTTGCTGTGGCTGGGTGGAAAAGGGAAAGATGCAAAACCAACAGGTCTGCAGCTCACCCCGAGGCTCAGCCAGAGGCAGAATCTGTTCTTGTGAGGAGCAGGTCCTTAAAGCCCCGAGGGTGTGTCTGCCAACCTACCCTTAATGACCTCTCCTTAATCTCCTCTCCCAGCCCGTGCGCTCCCCTTGCCAGAGGGTCCACGCAGCACAAAGGAGAGGGAAGATAAGTGCTGAGCTGATATCCAGGTGTTCTTCCTCTTCCTCGGCATCCCAGGGAACAGGAGAGCAGAGCGAAGCAATTACTGTGGTGACAAAGGGGATGCAGAGCTGAGCACTACCCTGTGGGAGATGCTCCATTAGGAAATTACCTCTGTGGCAGAGTACAAGAAAGTGGCCCAGCAGGGAGCTAATGTCCTCCACGGAATCCACAGGTTTATCTGCAGCAGATTTGTGCTGTGGGGGAGGAGACTGAGGTACCTCCTAAGGCCTGAGGGTTTTTTTTTTTTTTTTTTTTTTTGTGTGCAGATTAAGAGAAAGAACACTCTCACTTCTGGAGAAAAAGAAAGAGAGGTTAATCCACAGAGAAGTGATTGATTGATTTTTGTGTGTACTGAACATTCTGGAAATGTTTGGGAACATTGGTTGGTTGGGACAATGGCTGTTGGCTCTCAGCATGTAGAGAAAGTGGTGGAGAAAGTGGTGTAGAAGTAATTAACTAGGTGCAAATTAATTTCACCCTTTTTCAAGAATGCAAAAATCAGCTTTAAATTCTGTTGGAAGATGGGTTGAAGGAAGTGGTGGGACAGCCACCTCAGTGTGTCCTGTGTTGGAGCAGGGGAAGGTGGCTCTGCCATCACCTCCAGGAGGTGCTGAGGAAGGAGGCAGAGGAGAGGGATCTGTGCACTGAAGGATTTTGCAGGGCCAGGCAGAGCAATTGTACCTGAATTCATGCTGAGAAGTGTCTGGGAGGAGTGGGGGCAGTGGGGCTGGAGGGATGTGGGAAGGATCTGAAGATTTGCTCTGAACCCAGAGTTCAGTGCTGGCTGAGATGCTCCAAACTTCTCAGTGCTGGGGACATGGATGTGCAGGGAGGCAGCTTTGTCCTCCAGGGATGCTGGACGGGGCTTGGAGGTGGGTGAATTTTTGCTTGCTTCTCCCACTGGTCAATCACAAAAAATAAAACAGGAACAACCTTTAATTTTTACTGTTTTGCAGTAAAGTTGCTCACCATTGCTCAAAATTGTTATTCCCTTGAGTTATAATGCCAGTAAAAAGGGTTAGAGGCATGTTGATGAATTGCCTCTGGCTCCAGCCCTCCTGGAAGGCTGGTCTGCAACAAACTTGACCTTTGGGAAGCTTGAGCCAGCCCAGCCAGATCTGTGGTGTTCAGGGGAAATTAAAGCTTCCAGGAGACCTTTGCCACCACAATCTTGGGTGACTGAATCATTTCCTAAAGCCTGAGCTGACAATGCTTATTTTTGCGAGATCTGCTAAAACAGTGATTTCACTTCTTCATTTCAATCCCCCTCTGCTGACCTGGAGGGGAGAGTGGATCCACTCACAGACCCACCTCACCCCCTGTGCTTTGCCGCGTTTATGCCAAGTGCAAGGATTCAGGAAAGGAAAACATGGCCACCCTGAGATGCTCCTCTGGAGTTCAGGGCACTGGAGGCTGCTGTAATTCTCCTTAGGAAATCCCAGAGCTTAAAGCCCTGGCTTTAAGCTGCCTGGTTATGTTGGATTTGCAAAGTGCTTTTGCTCATTCATCCCATCACAAAAGGAAAGGAACCAGTATTTTCCTTCTACTGCTTTTGGTTATGTAAGTTTGTCTGGGCTGGATTTCTAAGAACTTGTGATTGATTTCTGGGCCAGGAAAAGCCTCACTCAGGCTTGTGTGGGGACCTCAAATTATTTCCAACGTTTCTATCAGTGCTCACCTCCAAAAGCTTCCCTTGGCTTTCAGGGTCAAAAATAGGATCATTTGGTTTTGCTTTCTGAAGCTGCTTTTAGAATTCTGATACAAGCCCAGCTCAGAGCTCCAAAGCAGGTAAAAAAACCAGAGTTTATAGTCTGGATCGTGGCTCTCCTGTCTGTTTCCCTTGCAGACCTGGCCAGGTCACCATGTGTATTGTCCCAGCAGAGTTCAGAATACACCAGTGATAATGTTCTGCCAAGCATTCAAATCATTTATCAAGAGCTGAAGACACTCAGGGGAGGGCACAGCACAGAGAAGGGAATCTGGGAGTTTGCTGTTCTGGATCAAATTGGCAAAAAGAGCTTTTTAAGTCAAATCAGACCCTGTAATATTTTAACATGTTGAAAAATAGTGCAGCTGAAAATAGTGCAGCAGTTTATGGGTAGAAGTGTTACCCTCAAATGAACTTCCACTATGCTAATAACATCATTGTCTGCCATTTTTGGCCGCGTTTCTGCTATGGCCATTAGTAGAGTAAATGATGGATGAGCTGTAGTTTGAAAATTATACCTATTTGAGCTCTTATTCTGCCCATGAGAGGAATATCCTGGAGCTGAAATGTTAGTCACAGAGTCACTGTTGAGCTTCCATTTCTGCAGACACTGCATGTCCCCCCAGATAGGTGATCACAGCTGGCTCTGCATCATTTCCCAAGTGTGAAAAGGAGATGATTGCCATTAGAGCAAGGTGACTCTTCCTTTGGGGCAGTCAGTTTGTGTGGTAAAAGTAATATTGAAATGACAAAAAAATCTTTAGGGTTTGATGTGTGACTTTACTCCTTTCTCTAGAAAGATCCATTGTGATATTCTGATTTCTGACTCAAACCTAGTTTGTGTTCAACACAAACCTCACCAGTTTTTGGCTGGCTAGAGCTGGCCATTTTGCCTGCTCTGATTTGACAGCTCACATTAGCCATGCTCTCTGGCTTTGAGCCCATGTCAGATGGCTGATCAGCTTGCCCCTGCGCCTTTCACATCAGCTTACTGGCTAAAGCTCTCACCAATACAATGAAGCCACAGGTAGTGAAACCCTAAGTTGGCCTTATTGAAGTAATTTTTCAAGAAACACCATCTGAGGTAGCAGCCTCAGGCTTTGATGGTGCTCACTGGCAGTCTGAGGGGATGATTCTCCTGCCCATGGAACTGACTGTGGAGGGACCATTTGTGGTGTTGTAGGAGATGGGCTGAACTGTGTGTTGGTAAACCTGTGGGACGTAGAAAGGTGAGGATGGACAATCTCATTACATATGAAAATACGGCATCTCCTTTAGAAATCAGCAAAATCTGCTTCAATAAAGTTCAGTGTCTGACCCATCATGGTCAGTGGGAACTCTAACCATTGCTCATTCCTGCATTTCAGATTCACCAAGATGAAGACAGCCACCAACATTTACATCTTTAACCTCGCCCTGGCTGACACCCTGTGCCTGATGACCTTGCCCTTCCAGGGAACAGACACATTCCTGGGCTTCTGGCCCTTTGGCAATGTCCTGTGCAAGATTGCCATCTCCATTGACTACTACAACATGTTCACCAGCACCTTCACGCTGACTATGATGAGCGTGGACCGCTACATTGCCATCTGCCACCCCATCAAAGCCCTGGACATCCGCACGCCCCACAAGGCCAAGGTGGTCAATGTTTGCATCTGGGCACTGGCTTCTGTCTTCGGCATCCCGGCCATGGTGATGGGATCTGCGGAGAACGAGAACAACGGTCAGTAAAACTGCACCAGTGGGAGGGACAGGAGAGCCCAGGGAGAGGGGGGCCAGTTTCATCTGTGGGGTGAGGCCTCTGCTGTAAAATCATCTTAACTCTGCCCCTGCCTCTCTGTATCACTGCTGCTGCTTTTCTAGTGTTAAACATGGACTTGTTATGTGAGGAATTGAATATTCAACATAGAATTGTTATGTTAGGTTGGGAAAGCCCTCTGAGATCATCAAGTCCAACCATTAACCTAACTAACCTAAACTAATCTGAATGTGCAGATGCTTTTCTGCTTGATCTGTGTTTGCTGATCTTCCTTCCCGTTTTATTTTTTTACTCTTGCAGAGATTGATTGTCTAATTAAGCTCCCTTCTCCCGTGGACTACTGGGATCCAGTGTTTGGCATCTGCGTCTTTCTCTTCTCCTTTATGATCCCTGTGTTGATCATCACCATTTGCTACAGCCTGATGATCAGGCGGCTCAAGAACGTCCGTGTCCTCTCAGGCTCCAAGGAGAAGGACCGGAACCTGAGGCGCATCACCCGCATGGTGCTGGTGGTGGTGGCAGTCTTCATTGTCTGCTGGACTCCCATCCAGATTTTCGTGCTGGTGCAGTGCCTGGGCGCCAAGGCAGAGAGCGAGCTGGAGCTGGCCATCTCCTGCTTCTGCACCGCGCTGGGATACGCCAACAGCAGCCTGAACCCCGTGCTCTACGCCTTCCTGGATGAGAACTTCAAGGCGTGCTTCAAGAAGTTCTGCTTCCCCACCGCCTTCAGGACCGAGCTCCAGATGTCCAACAGGATGTGCAGCATCGCCAAGGATGTGGCCTACGCCTGCAAGAACTCGGAGGGGACTAACAATCCGGCCTGACTAGGCATGGAAATCCCCATGGTGGCTGTCGCCCAGCAGAGTCCGACCACCCCCACGTCAGAACTGACTCAGATAACGGCCCTTTAGCAGGACCCCAAAACTGAGAGGTGAGAAACCAAGGAAACAATTTTGGGGGTTGGGAAAACCGGATACTGCGAGAGCACGCAGAGAAAGTGAGCCCATTTGATGCATTTTTAATTCCAGTGCAACCTGCACTAAGGAATGTGTTTGAAATCAGCCCGCTGATTCCTGCAAAACCTTGGGGGTTTGCAACATTATTGAGAGTTTGGGAATTAAGGGTTTAAAATAGGCATCGCTCCTGGGGCTTACACTTCTGCTGCTGCTGGGAGACAGACAGAATGTGAACTCTTGCGTTGCTTTTTTCCTCCCTGGGCGGAGATGTTAACAGCTCGCCTGGCTCACCAGGCGCTTGTGTGCGGGTTTTCCTCCTGTGCCATCGCTCTGAAATCAGACTCTGCTGCAGCCAAAGTGGGCAGGAGCCATCAGACAAAACCCAAGATCATCTCCAGGATGAGTCATCGCGCAGGGAAGGATGCAGGGAGGGAGAGGAGGGAGCTGACGGGAAGAGAAATTCAAACTGCCTTGGAAGGACAGCGCCAGCTCCTGCAGATGGGATCTGCAGTGAAAGCCCCCCTCTCAGAGGGGAGCAGGGTGGGGAGAAGGGACTGTCAGAACTGATGGTGTAGCTCTGAAGAGGAGGAAGAAAAAAGACTGAGGAAATGAACAGTTTCTCATTTACATGCTGCTACTACTTTTTTTTTTTCTTTTTTATTTTTTCTTTTTCTTTTTTTTTTTTTAAACTCTGTATTTCCAGTGTAATAATGGACAGAATGTGTCTGTATATACATGTCTGTAGTGGAATAGGTGCAGATACATGGAAGGATTTCACCTTACCAAGCATGCCTTGGGCATCTTCCTCAGTGAGAGGAGGAAGGGATGACGTGGCCTATAGACACATATATTTATGTATAGGAAAAGCCATTTTGGAGAAGTCAGAATGGCAGCTCTTCCAGAAGACATGGACATTCCTGGTGGGAGGAGGCAGCCTAAAACAGTCTCACCCACTCCACATGGGATAAGTGGGGCACAAACCATACAAAACCTGGGGTTCTGTGGTTTGTTTTATGTTTTTAACTGAAATGAGACCCACAATGCTGAAAGCATGTGGGAAATGCTGCCTGGGTACCACTCCTCCTGCCAAACATGGATTGATTTTCCTCTCCCAAAGTAGGCCAGAACTTTGTGGAAAATGAAATGTCCTGTCATTTCACTTGATAACTAAAGCTTCCCCAAAGAGTTTCAGCACTTGAGTGCCCTCTGTGCTGGGGAGAGCAGCAGCCTGGGGTTGTCCCTGTAGCACAGCAGCCCCAGGAAATCTGGGCAGTGGTGGCCAGTGGTGCTGATGGGGGAGCAAAGCACCAAACTCCACTCGTTCTTGATTTTAATTTAATTGGGGGGGGGGGGGGGGGGGGGGGGTCAATTCCAACATGAAAACCAGCAGTGTCATCTGGACTGTACAGATTCCAGTGTGAATATATTTCTTGTGCTCTGATCTATGAGATTCTGTATTTTTAATGTATTGATTTGCCAATATTTTAATGCTGTCATGCTCTTTCTATATGCTGTACAAAGGAATTGAATGTTATATTTCTATGTAGAGTGTTTCTCTCATGGTTGGGCTTAAAATATAGATGCAATTGCAGTGTCCCACGTGTAGGACCCAGATCCCTTGTAAACTGCTCAAGCTGGGAGGATTTTGATGCTGATTAACATTTGATTGGGAATCTGGATGTATACCAGAGCAAACTTTGTAGTTAGCACTTCCCCACAACTGTCTGGAGGGAGGAGGAAATCTAGGCACTTTAAGCACTTTGTAGTGGATGTTAATCCCTTTTAAACCCCAGGCATGTGAAGAACAGCTCCTTGAGAACTGTGCTGCTGGCAAGCTGCATCCATGCCTTTGGAAAACTGGGTTAGATGGGATGTTTGTGGGTGGTAACAGCACTGGGCAGTGAGAGACCTTGGGTCTGATGGGGTCTGGAATGGTTGGGGCTGAAGCTGGGAACTGACTGCCAGGCTGTTCCTACCTTTAGGAAGCAGGAGAACATTCTTTAGTGGCTGGCCAAGGAACAGCCACACTCCCTTTGTCGTTCTTGGCTGGGTTTTTAAATAGATTTATGTCCTCTGAAAAGAAATATACCAGTGTTCGGCATTTTTTAAATATGGATTTTGTTATAATGACTATGCTGCAACAATCTTACATAATCAAGTACTCAATAAATGTGTGTTTACCAAGCTTTTGGGTATTTCCACAGCCCTTGCAGTGAATGTGTTTAGGCATTCTGTTCAATGCTCAGTGAAGTTTGTTATAAGAAGAGCAGCAAACACCTGAAAGCAAAACTTTATTGTACTGTGCCTCTGGAGTTACAGGCTCATGGTCAGCTGGATGGCTTTAGTGCTGGCTCTGTAGTTCCCTTTGGAAGTGGTTGTGTTGGTGTGATTTTTACAACTGCCGCAGTGTAAATGACATTTAGGTGGCTACTTGTGTGCTTTAATAAAGGAAAATAAAACCCCCCGTGGTTTGGATGATAATCTGGAAGAGTTCACTGGCTGGATTTGGAATGTCTCAGCCCAGCCCTTTGAAGGGAGATCTGTGGGAACTTTTGTTACACAGACAACTTGGTCTGTAGTTAACATAGAAGATGTGTTCCTAACGTCTGTAGGAACAGAAGATGTGAAAATGCTGGAAAATTGGGGCCCTGGCTCTTGCAAAGGGCAGCTGTGATATGTGCAGGGCAGGCAGCTGCCTGCTGTTAGAGGTGAAGTCTGCTGAAGGATGAAAAAAGCTCTTCCCACCACCTCTCCCCACAATTCCCAGGAGTTATGGGGTTAGGTGTGACCTGGGAGAACAATAAACTGCAGAACTGCTCTGAAAATAAAGCCAAGGTCATATTCTGTAGGAAAGATGGACTGGACAGTGAGATGTGCAATAAGGAAAGTGCTTTCTCTCTGCAGAGATCAATATTCCTGCCCAAGCAGGTAAATATCAGGAGAGCGTTTTTTATTAGCAGTGGTGATTTTCTTCTTAAAAAAGAAAAAAGTAAACTGAAGAGAAAAAAAAAAAAATGGAAATCCTTATTTTTCTTCTAGTTCAGTTAATTATAAGTATCCAGGGGTGAGTTCTAACAGCAAAACCATAAACCAAAGTGCTTTATTCAGTATTTTAGGATTTATTAACATACCAAGTATTCTCTCTGCTGCTGCTACCTGAAATCAAGTGCTGGAAAAGGCTGAGGAATGGATGGCCTGAGGACTGAGCTCTCCCCAAGCAGCTCCTTGGCTCTGGGTAAATCTGGGCAGAGATCTGGCTTTGCAAGAGCCAGATCTCCCTTCCTCTCCCTCAGCCAACAACACTCGCCCCTCCATCAATTCCTCCATCAATTACAACTTCTAACAGCAAAAATAAGGAGCAGAATTTACACTTTCACCGAGGTTTGGATGGACAACACCTTCGGGTATGTGGTGGCGTTCTTGGTGTTGTTCCCTGCAAGGCCAGGAGTTCATCTCTGATCCCTGTGGATCCCTTCCAGCTCTGGATGTTCTGTGGTCTGTGGTTTTATGCTGTGGGAAGAGCTGAGCTGTGGATATGCTGGGTTACCCTTTATTGAGCTGCAGGTTGGGGGGATCATTTGTTTTGGGTGAGTATTCAGCTGAAATCCCTCTCCCCAAGCCCACAGCCAAAGGAGCCACAAAGCCTTTCCCCTGCTCCAAATGCCTGTGGCCCCCAGGGCTGGGGACAACTGCAGCAGGTGGGAGAAACCCCGACTGCAGAAAGAACAAAGCTGTGTTGGGCCCTTGTGCTGCCCCTGCTCCAAAGCTCGAGACTTGCCCTGATGAAGACTCTGCCTGAGGCTGAGCAGTTGCCACGTCTGTTTTCACAAGTTTTTCATGAGAAGTTAGACTGTAAATATGTCTTTCTTTTTTAAAATTATCTTTTCCTTTTTTTTTTTTTTTTTTTTTTTTCCCTCCAGGGAGGTTTGTTAACTATTTAAATAGCTGTCACTGGGCTCAAATCTCTCTCTGGATACTCTGGAATATCACTGCAGGGTACAACAATGCATGTCCAGAGAAGGATGCCTCTCAGCCTGCAATTATTTATAGGGAAGGTGGCTACTCTCTATAGTTAGAGCTCCTTTTTTTAAATGAAAAGGATCTCCAGCAGCAGCTGGTGTGGGTGCAGCCTTTGATATCTGCTCAAAAGAGAGACTCAGACTGGCAGCAAAGCAGGCTCTGCCAGAAAAACTCCAGCTTGCTTTCCCACTCATTTTGCTGTGCTTCCCCTCAGCTATTTTTGTGGCTATTTATGCAAAAGCCAATTTCTCCTTCCTTCAACAGGAGAATCTCCTTCGGACACATCCCAGGCTGCAGCCCTGATTGTGCATTCACGGCTCACACTGTGTTTGCCCTGTGGATCTCTGTGCCAGCAGAGCTCACTGCTGTGACTTTGCAGAATCTGTTGGTTATTCCCACCCCCGATCTTCACCCCCAACCCCTGCCCAGGGCAGTTGGAAGGACCAGATCTCACCCACCAGACTTCTCCTCTGGTGAGGAGAGCCACGGAGCTGAGATGGGAGGGATGGAGGGTAGAATCCAGCAGCAGCAGATGTAGGATGGAAAGCTGTCCCATCTCCGTGGTGAGGACTGCTTGTGAGGTGGGGAGGATGAAGAAGGGAGAGAAGGGGACAAAGGGAACCTGTTGGAGCAAGTCCAGAGGAGGCCACAGAGATCACAAAAAGGGCTGGAGCATCTAAGCTACAGAGACAGGCTGAGAGACCAGGGGGTGTTCAGCCTGGAGAAGGCTCTGGGGAGAGCTCAGAGCCCCTTCCAGTGCCTAAAGGGGCTCCAGAGGGCTGGAGAGGGTCTTTGGACAAGGATCTGGAGTGACAGGACAAGGGGCAATGGCTTCAACCTGCCAGAGGTCAGGTTATATTGAATAGTGGGAAGAAATTCTTCCCTGTGAGGGCTGGTGAGGCACAGGCTGCTCAGAGAAGCTGTGGCTGCCCCATCCCTGGAAATGTTCAAGGTCAGGTTGAAAAAACCTGGTTTAGTGGAAGGTGTCCCTGCCCATGGCAGGAGGCTGGAATGAAACATCCTTTAAGATTCTGTCCCATCCAAACCAATCTATGATTCTGTGGTTCTAGGAAATGGAACGTGGGAAGAGTAGCCCGTAAGCCAAAAGTCCTGGTGCTGTGTGAGGAACAGAGATGGACTGTAAGAAAGTAGAGCATATGCTCTGTGATGCTGATGGATGTTTGGCACAGGGATTTTTTGGACTCCTTCTTGTCATGTCTGAGCTGCTGCATGCCTATTTTGAGTGGCCCACAGTGGCTGCAGGCACTTGCCCTATTGCCTATTTGGACTGGGGATTCATGACACCCTTCTCAAAATGTGGCAGCAGAAGTACCAAGGTCACAGTTCCTTTTGAAAGGGGCAGTTTTAGGATTATTTCAAGCAAAGGTATTGCTATTAGACTGGGTGCTGTTAAATCAAAGAGGCCCATGTCTCACAAACTCCCTTTGTTCCTGCTTTCAGCACTCTGAAGCCTGGATAGATTGCATGACAGAATGAAATAATCAATAAATAAAGCAACATGGTTTTGTATCTTGGCAACGATGATGCTTCTGAACCATGTAAACTGACTTTGCTCTCTCTCCCTCAGTGCAGAGATCCTGTCTGGCTGCAGGGAAGGAATGATGCCAGCTCTCCACTGTGCTGGGGGACACAGACAGCCCCTTCTCCCATCTCAAGGTTTGTGCTTCAGCAACCCCTGAACTGTCCTTGGGTTAGAAAGTGCACAATAATACCCTACCCCAGCTGGGATCACCTTCACCCCACAGTACAACATCTCCCATGTTCACATTCACAGAATCTCACAGTCCTAGAATGGTTTGGGTTGGAAGAGACCCCAAAGATCATCTAGTTACAACCCTTTGCCATAAGCAGGATTCTTGGGAATTTGGCCTTCCTGCGGCTGAACTGCTGGAAGGGCCTCTGAGAGGAAATAATATCCTGTTCAACCAGCCCACTCCTGCAGCAAAATGGGTTTTTCCTCCAGTCTGTGTTATTTGTGAGGGAGGATGTAGCTCCAGTGCTTATGGAGTCTCCTGCTGCCAGCTGTGGTCAGGGAGAGCATGGCTGCTTCCCTCCCCTCTGGGCCTGAAGCCAGGCAGGGAGGGCTGGAGCCTGGAGCAGCACCAGCACTGCCAAACAGCTCATTTTCAGTGTAGTGAAATGAAGAATGATCCCTCAAGAAACCAAGCAGGAAACTTGATTTTTCCAAGGAAACCATTGAAAGAATCAGCATCTTCCTGTACACTGGTTTTGGCTGCATTAGGTCACCATTTTCCCGGCCACAGAGAGGAGCCCAGGCAGAGCCTGAGCTGGCTCTGTCCATTCAATAAACATCAGTTTCTCTGTGTGTTTCCAGCCTGGCATGTGCAGTGAATGCTCCAAGAACAGCTCATGTCATGCTGATTTCATTCAGTGACGAGGAATAAAAACAGAAGCTCTGTAGTCAACATGAAATTAAGATTAATGGCTTTTCAGGTTGATTTCCTCTGTGTGAAACAAACCCCATATTGCGATTTGGCTACTTAATGTTTGCTCAATGTTAGTCATTAATAGCAACTTCTCCACATGCACAGGTCATTTGCTCACATATTTTGGAGTTTCCCTGATCTCAGCCTTGCACTGCTCTTGCCTTGTTTAACCACACAGGAAATCATAGAATCACAGGATGGATTGTGCTGGAAGGGACCTTAAATGTCATCTATCCAACCTTCATGACATTAAAATTTCTGGAGATAATCACCTGCCTCCAGGGACCCAGTGTAAAGGAGCAGAAAATGAGCCCAGCGCCTGGTGCTGGTGTTTACCCTTGTCCCTGCATTCTTGAGGGGACTGGGAGGTGCAGTGGAAAGCCAGCCAGGGCTCTCCCTGTGCTTTGCTTTGGCATCTGCACTGGGGTTTAATATGCATGTGCTTGGCTGGAAAACTGCTTCATCTTCTGGTGAGTGCTGGAAAACTGCTTCATCTTCAGCGATGCCACTGAGCCCTTCTGCCTGGCGCTATCCCCAGGCAGGAATTGTGGAGGGTGAGTTCAACACCAGGCTGGATGGGGCTCTGAGTATCCTGGTTAGTGGAAGGTGTCCCTGCCCACAGCAGGGGGTTGACACTGGATGATCTTTAAGGTCCTTTTCAACCCAAACCATTCCGTGATTCTGTGAATCTATGATTCTGTGATTCTGTGAGCCCATGATTCCATGATTCTGTGAGTCTGTGATTCTATGAGTCTGTGGTTTGTGATTCGATGATTCCGTGATTCTGTGATTCTGTGATTCTATGATTCTGTGAGTCTATGATTCTTTGATTCTGTGATTCTATGATTCTTTGATTCTGTGATTCTATGATTCTGTGATTCTGTGATTCTTTGATTCTGTGATTCTATGAGTCCATGATTCTGTGATTCTGTGATTCTTTGATTCTGTGATTCTATGAGTCTGTGATTCTGTCATTCTGTCATTCTGTGAGTCTGTGATTCTGTGAGTCTGTCATTCTGTGATTCTGTGAGTCTGTGATTCTATGATTCTGTGATTCTATGATTCTATGATTCTGTGATTCTGTGATTCTGTGATTCCATGATGCTATGATTCTGTGAGTCTGTGATTCTTTGATTCTGTGATTCTGTGAGCTGTGGCTCTGACCTGCCCCGTCCATCATGAAATGGTGGCCATCAGCCTCACACCCCAGCTCTTGGTCAGCGTGGATTAAGGAGCTCAGCTGGCATGAAGGATCCTACTGAATCCACAGCATGAAGGATCCTGCAGAACCCATCACACGGATAAGGGAATTTAATTACATCCGTAGGATTTCCATCAATGCTGAGCAGCAGCAGCCTGGGTCTCGGGAGATTTTTCATTGCATTGAAATCTTTGTTAATTACCACTCTCTGATCTCATTTGAGGGTTAAGTTTATGAAACGGAATCCTCATTTCTCTGATTTCCTTATCCAGCTGGTTTATTGAGTCTTGGACAGGGGATGGTTTGGACCTTAGAAACTCACAAGTGTCTCACACTTCTGGCACAAGCTGTGCAGGAGAAGCACGGCAGCAAGGGGAGATGATGGAGATATGCAGAAGTCCTGGTGAAAGACAGAGAAAGAAAACATCTCAGGAAAACTGAAAATGAGGACAAAGGTCTTGCTGCCAAATTATAGCTCATTTTACCCCCAAAGGGAACTCCCCCTTCCCACATTGGATGCTGAAGGCAGCAGCCAGAGCCCCCACCCCAGCCAGCCAGGGAAAATTGTGGTGGGGGGCTTTAGCAGAGTGACACCAGCCTTTGGTGCCCCCAGGCTGTTCACTTCCTCATGGGGAAAGCTTCCCATCCTCTGTTTACCCAGGAAGCACCAGACTTGGCTGTAGGCAGTAAGCAGAGTGCCTGGTTTTTATCTACACATCAAATTTACTTTCTTTTTTAAAGAGAAAATAGCCACTGAACAGCCCTTGAAGCTTGGGGCTAGTGTCTAATTCCACTTGAAGAGCTTTGTTAGATAATTGCAGTATTTTTCTGAGAGAAAATAGAACAATCAAGGCTTGTAATTAAAAGCCATTCAGGCAGCTTTGATCCTTCTCTCTGCATCTTCACTTACCAAACACAAATGCCAACAAGGACTCATGGCAATATTTACAGTCACTATTTTTGGCCTTTGCCTTTAAATTACCTCCTCTTCCTCGCTTCCAGTCAAAAGGAGGAGGAGGGAGGGAAATAGGGCTTGTGGTTTTTCAACAGGTGTTTCTTTAGAAAGATTCTTTTGAGGATGCCTATATCATGGAATCATAGAATCATTAAATTTAGAGAAGCTCAACGAGTCCAACTGTCAACTCAGCCACATCAGCACGTGCACCACTAAACCATGAAACACACACAGGTTTCTTGAACACTTCCAGGGATGGTGACTCCACCACTGTCCTGGAAGCCTTTTCCAAGGCTTGACCACCCTTTTGGTGAAAAAATATTTCCTAATATCTAATAGAACCTCCCTTGGCACAACCTGAGGCCGTTTCCTCTTATCCTGTCACTCCATGACGACAAGCCTGGAGCTCCTCTGGAGGCCTCAGAGCTGCCACAGAACAAGTTTATCACCCCAAAACTGCCTCCAGGCACAACCTCAGCTGCAGTGGTGGCGTGGATGGGGCAAGACCCACACACTCTGCCCTGGGCATGGACAGGGAGCTGCCAGGGCCATGTCCCACAGACCACAGAGGATCCTCAGGTGACCTCCTGACTCACTGTGAGAGGAAATCCAGCCTGGGGAGTTCCCTTCCCTTCAGCAGCAGGTGGGAATGTCAAACCTTGACGTGCTGAGACCCTCTGAAGGCACCAAACTGAGCTTGTTTCTCCCAGAATTGGCAGTAAAGCCAGAGGGTCACCATTTCCTTGGGTTCATGGTGGGACCATCAGTGGCTCACCAGCACCCAGAGGCTCCCAGCAGTCCCAAGGAAACAAAGTGAGTGCTACAGATGTCAGGTTGTACAGAGAAGAGACAAATTCTCTTTCTTGGCTTGATTTGAACACAATCTTCTGGATACCCTTCTGCTTCTCATCTTTTACAGTCAAAGTTTTTGCTTATCCATGTTTAATTTTTATTTTCATATTTTTCTCACATCAAGATGCTTCTGAGAGCCAGGCCTTCAACTCTCAGTGGGGCATTTTTTCTTTTCTCACTCAAAAATCATGACCAGCCTTAGGGAGGCAGTGTGAGACTCTCTAAGACGCAGGAGATTAGAGCTTCCCGGGAGAACAAGCTGCAGCACAGCTCGGATGAGGACAATTGATCCAAGCAGCTAATATTGCTGCAGCATGAAGACTTAAAAAGCAACAACTGCTTCCGATCCTCTGCCCTGGCTCCGATGCCTGCGTTGAAAGCCTGCAGTGGGAATATGAGCCCTAATTCCTGTTCCAGGGCAGGAAATGGCTGCCAGGGATGATGGAGCAGTCCTCCAGGGCTGTGTCCTCACGGGTGTGACAGAAGGAAGGCGATTCCTCCCTGCAGCAGGAACCTGCTGCTGCAGTGGGCAGGAGCAGCAGAAAGACTCCAGCTCCTGCTGTGTCCAGGGAGCTGCGTGGCTGCTCCGCACCTTGTCACCCATTAACACAGCACACACTGTGCCAGAAGGGAATCTCCCCGGCTTCGAGGCTGAGCTGACTTCCCTGCTCTTGGCTGGGAAGGGTTTAGGAGGAGGAGGGAGCCCTGAGGTTCCTAATTCAGCCTCCTGTGACACTGCAGAGCCCAGGGATGCTTGCTTTAGGAGGGGGTTTATGCAGTGAATAGCTAATGGGGTTTATTTCCCCGCTTCCAGTGTTCAGGATGCAGCTGGTGTGGGCTGCTCTGACAAGCCAGCCCCAGCAGTGGGAGGAAATTCAAAGGAAGGAGCTGGCGTGCAGGGTTTCCCTGGGGAGATCTGCTGCTGGGAGTGGGCAAGCGTCTCCTTGGAGGTGTTTTCTGCTCTCCCAGAAGAAGCCGAAGCAGCCTGGCTTCAGATGCTGTGATCCGAGGGTCTGCCCAGGCACGGGAAGGCCGAATTTGCTGCCTCCCGGCAGGAGCAGGGTGCCAGGCTGTGCGTGAGGCCGAAGATGCTGCGGGGGATGCGGCGATGCTGAGCTGAAGGCAGCGAGTGCCGCTTAGCGCCGCCGGGCTGAACCGCACCGGCACCGGGCTCCGCGGGAGCGCAGCCTCTCCTGGGCACGGCAGGAGACCTGGCCAGGGCAAATCCTTCTCCCCTGGGAGCCTGGAACCCACACGGGGGGAGGCAAGGCTCGTGTCAGGTGTTTGACATGGAGAAAATCGTGGATGCAGCAGGATGCTGCCATGGGGAGATGCTGAGATGGGGCTGCTGGTGCTCAGAAGGGGAAGGGTCAGGGGATACAAGAAATGTCTGGAAGTGCCTGTGGAGGATTCAGAGAGAGGGAACCAGACTCTCCTCAGTGATGTCCAGTGAGAGGACAGGAGACACGAACTGAAACATGGAAAATTCCATTAAATCAAAGGAAGGAAATTCAGTGCTAGGGTGGTGAAGTACAGGAACAGGTTGTCCACAGTAGCTCTGTGGCATCTCCATCCTTGGAGACATTCAAACCCAAGTGCTGGGAAATTTAACCCTGCGTGAGCCATGCTGTACTTCTGTGACTGTCATGTCTTGTGATTTAACAGAAAAAGCTCCAGCAATATCATTGTCATGGCTGAAGTGGGTAACTCAGCTGAAAAGGTCCTTTCCATCTAAAAACATGCAGTAGTTTTTATACTTAATAAAATATATTGCCTTTCCTAGAGCCCCAGTGTCAATGAACAGCGATGTTTCAGCTGATTGGGCAGCTTGTGTGAGAGGTGACATAATTTGAGTCAGTTTTCTCTCTCAGAGAGGTTTTTCCACCTGGGAAGCCCATTGCCAGCAGGTGGCAACCATGCTAAAGCAAAATTCCTGGAGAAGTTTTGCCTGGAAGAAGAATGTGTTCTCCTTCCTTGTTCTACCACAGTTAGCACCTTTAACATGGAGAAGGCAACAGAGCGATCTTGTATCCACACATCTGTTTTTAGTTTCCTATAAATGAAATTTCCATCCCGAGGTATCGAGGGTTGTCAGTTTTGGAGTTGGGATGCTCAGGACACTGAATTTTCCTGAGCAGTCTCACCCGGGGTCTCCACCTACACCCACTCATCGCTCCAAGAGCCCATTTCAGCTGAGAACTGCAGTCTCCTTTCCTTTTGTGTTAACTGTCCTGCACCTTCCTGGGGGAATTTGGACAGGTAACAGCAGAGCTTGGTACCTGGGGTTGGGGGAAAGCTTGAAAGAAATATTTTAGCTAAGACAGCCTTCCTAAAACCAGTAACATACAAACTTCACAGGGCTAAAGGGTGTGAGAATGAATTTTCCAAGCTTTTAATATGGAGTTTTTGATCTCCACACTCTCCCAGTCAAGTCCTGGTTTTGATCAAGTATTTTGACTATTTATCTGTGAAAGAAGAAATTTTATAACTGCAGTGCTCACTAGAGTTTTTCTTATGGCTTACAAAACACCTTAATTTTCTTGCAAACTTACCGTGTTTTATTTTATAATAGGCAAAATGCAATATATATAGCAAAGATATGGCACAAGTAGCATAAAATTTTCTCTTGTGAAAGAAGGACCAGTCACTTTTTTCCCCCATGAGGTTTATTTCATTACTCACTCTTAAATAAATATGTATTTGACACTTAACAGGAACAACTAGTTCAAAATGATTTCTAATACAAGTTCTCACAGTTATAGTGTTTGTATGATGTGCTGTTATGAACTATTTTTGAGACTCAAGTCTTCCTTTTGGTCTAAATTCAACAAGTCAGAAAAGAGGAAATTTGTGGTGGTGTGGAAAACGAACAACCTTCAAAATCAAAAGAAAGCCATAACACACAGGAACATACATGAACACTGAAAATAGTTTCTTTTCTCTTCCAAATACTCATCCTCTGTTTTACTGATGTTTCATTGAAAGTGCTCATTAGCTCTGCTCCATTAAACAATTCTCCCTAATAACTCAGTGATAAAGAACTGAGCTTTGCACTCGTCTGGAAATTGGTCTCCAGCCTGTCCATGCTGTACAGCAGATGGCAATAAAGGACCACTCTGTGGCAGAAGTACACCCCTGAAAAGGAAATGATCTGTCCTTAATAATTCAGAGGGTGAAATTAAAAATCAGGTTCTCAAAATTTGTGGTGGTGTGGAAAACGAACAACCTTCAAAATCAAAAGAAAGCCATAACACACAGGAACATACATGAACACTGAAAATAGTTTCTTTTCTCTTCCAAATACTCATCCTCTGTTTTACTGATGTTTCATTGAAAGTGCTCATTAGCTCTGCTCCATTAAACAATTCTCCCTAATAACTCAGTGATAAAGAACTGAGCTTTGCACTCGTCTGGAAATTGGTCTCCAGCCTGTCCATGCTGTACAGCAGATGGCAATAAAGGACCACTCTGTGGCAGAAGTACACCCCTGAAAAGGAAATGCTCTGTCCTTAATAATTCAGAGGAAATTAAAAATCAGGTTCTCAAAACACAACTCTGAGGAGTTGGTAGGAGCAAAGAGGGGAAATACAAGAGTTGCAAGTGGGCAGGACAAACCCTGTCACTGATGAGGGTTACAAACAGACCACACATTACATGTAAACGAAAGAAAGGACGCTGTGCATTCACTGGCCACTCCTCCAGTCGGCAAAGTTGCCCCTGAAAATCCCCAGAAGGGCAGGGACCTGCCAGCCCCAACCCCCTGTTCAAGAAGTTCTGCATTCCAGCAACTTCCGGAAACTTTTCCGAAAACTGTCATCCAGGAAAGCGTACAAGAAAGGATTCAAGCATGAATTGGCATAGCTTAGGCTGGTGATGAAGTAGGATATCCCAATGACCATGGAGGTCTGGGGTAAGTCAGTGGTCAAAGCCACAATGGTGGCCAGGTGGAAGGGGGTCCAACAGAAGAGGAACACAGCCAGGACTATGAAGACCATAATGGTGACTTTCTTCTTGGCTTTGTCCAGGGCTCTGGCATTGGAGTTCAAGTGCATGTTCCTCAGCTTGTAGAGCATCATGGTGTAGAGGATGCAGATGGTGGATACCGGAATGGCAAAGCCAAGGATGAGGGTGTAGATCCTGCTGGCTTTGAACCAGAACCTCTCAGGCTTGGGGAAATTGAGACCACAACTCTTGATCTCCAGGTCATCGGTGTAGACATTGGCAAAGATGATGAAAGGGAGGACTATGATGGTGACCAGGATCCAGATGCACAGGCTGACAATCCTGGCTGCTCTGTACGTGCGGTGGGGCATCCTCTTGGACCTGACTGTGGCCAGTACCACCAGGTACCTGTCTATGCTCATCACTGTCAGGAAATAAATGCTGGAGAAGATATTGTAATGGTCTATGGACAAGATGACCTTGCAGAGGATTTCTCCGAAGGGCCAGTAGCGGAGGAGGTGCTCTGCAATATTGATGGGCAAGACAAGGGTGAACAAGTCATCAGCGATAGCGAGGTTCAGGATGAACATGTTGGTCACAGTCTTCATCTTGGGGGCCTTGAGGATCACATAGATGACAGCAGTGTTGCCTGTGAGCCCCACAGCACAGATCACAGAGTAGATCACAGGCAGGACAACATAGAAATCAGCTGCCTGCTCTTGGAGAGTGAAGTTGAACCTCATGCTGTTTTCCGGGTAGCAGCTGTTGCCTGCGTTGCTGCAGGAGCTGTTCAGATCATCCCAAAAGGAGATGTTTCCCATGCCTATTGATCACAGACCACCCTCAGATACCACTGAAAGCCTCGCTAGCCCACAAGGAAGAGGTTTTTTGTTTGGTTGGGGTTTTTCCCCCTCCTGTGAGAAGCAGCTGTTACCTCATTTAGATGCAACGTATTTTCAAAGGTGAGTTGTGAGGCTTCATGGACCACCTAACCTACCTCTCCCCCCTGTTGGAGAAGTTAGATTTTGAAGTGATGAGGGGAGAAAAAAATGTTTGGAAGACATAAGGCTCCATGAACCAAGAAACCAAGAGAAGAATGACTTTCTAAATAAGTAAAGGAACTCTCCTTTCCGAGAGCATTCCGGTGAGCTTTGGCTTTTCTTTGCTGGGGGAGCTGAGTGGCTCCTGTTCAGCTGTCTGCAGTCAGAGTTCTTCTGGGGCTGGCAGGAACAAGGAGGCAGAAGGGGGAATTTCGTGCCTGGCTGGCTGTTCACAGCCCTTGGAGCACCGGAGGGATGGCTGCTGTTTCTCTGGCACAGCTCTCGCTTTCGGTGCCGGAGCAGAAGCGTTCCAGTGGTTAATTAGTGCCTGCCTTTGTGTCGGAGTTCAGGCTCTTCACGGACTGGGATTTCACAAACATGAAGAAGTTTCTGCTACTCCCCACTCCCAGGGTCCCCTAGCAAAAGAAGGAGGGGGAAAATTAGTTCAGGGAGTATTTCTGAAATTAACGGTTAAAGGGGATTACCCTGCAATCAAAGTACACCTTTCAGCAAGGGTGGGCTGTGAACTTACTCTGAAAACAATCCCCCGTACAAACAACTGGCAGCACCCCAAATTTGGCATAGACAGACAGAGAAACCTGTAAATCTCAGAAGCTCAGGGTTAATCAGAGATGAGGGAGAAAAGTACCCTTTTAAAAAGCAAATCCACTTTAGAGACACGGCAAGAATCATCCCACCTGTAGCAGTTACTACATCCATCACTATTGCCTATACTTCCAAGAATTCCTCCACAGGGAATGAACAAACAACCGACCCCTACCCGCTCTGTAAAGATCAAAGGTTTGGCAACCGGTCCCAGGCTCTGCAAAGAGAAGTGCCTCACTTCTCTTGCCTTTTGTTGTGGCACAGCAATGAAGTGAGTGGGACTGCCAGCGTTAGGGAGGGAGGGCTGAAGTGTCCCTTACCTGGGAAGCGGCTCTGCTGCCTCCTCCAGCACCTGCTGCTCGCACTGGTGAGCCTCTTCCCTCTAATCCGAGTTGGAGGAGGGTCTCTGGGTTGCTGACGTACCGGGATTTGCAATCAGATCAACACGATCCTTCTGTGTGTGCGCGTTGCGTGTCTGAGCAATTAGCACTTGCTCAGATCAGGGAAGGGGGGAAACAAGGGGTTTATCTCTGCAGGGTTATTAAAATAGTAAATACGGTGGATGTTTCCTTCAGGAATGAGGGAGATGCTGAGGGACACAGGCAGCACCCAGGACTGGCTGAGTGAGGGATGTGTGAAACTGTGGGAAGCAGGGGGTTAAACTGCTTCAATAGGGAACAGTGGCTGGTGTTAACAAAGGGTGTAGGAGGAGGGTGAGCAACCAACGTGCAAAATAAACAAATAGACGTACCTTGCAAGATCTGTGCTGTTTTTGGCTGCTCTGAGGGAGTTTGGGTGGGTTTCTCCAGCTGGGTCTCTGATCCAGCTTTGGAAATTCAGTGAAATCCTTGAGATGTGCATCAGGAGGTGCAGGAGTCCCGTGACACTTGTCAGAAATGCACCCGGGTTATAGAGCAACAATGTAAGATCACTTCACCAGCATGTCCCTAAAGACAAAAAAAAAAAAAAAAAGGAAAAGGAAATCAAGAGTCTTTTGATTCTCCTTTAGTCTTTTAAATGTTGCCTGACCTTTGTTTCCAGACAAGGCAAGGGAAAACACAGGAATCCATCACTGCCATGCCTGGCTGAGTGCATTTAACCAGGAGGGCCAGCTCACAGACCTGAGCCAGCAGCCAAGAACTGTGTTCGACTTTGCTCCTCTTCTTTGGATATTTTTATATTCTTCTGACAAGATTATTGTGTACCAGTAGCTGGGTGGGAGTAAAACATTTCATTGCACTTCTTAAGGCCATGGCTATAACTGATTTTTCAGCAGATGGGATTTTTTTTATGCCCAATGTACAACCCTTCCTGTACCTTGGCCAAAATCTAACCAGACACTGGGCTTAAGGAAAATGAAACAGGAATTATATTGTTCAATTATATTGCATAGGAATGATATGGATGATACTTCTTCAGCTGAAACACCCCTGGAGCTTTCCTCTTGCCTGTTTTGGGAAAGCTGGTGTGGTTTATAAGGAGTTGTAAATGAAGCAAGGCTTTGGTAGGTCTGCAGGGGGAATGCAGTTTCCAGGAACTGCTGTTGTCTTTTTTCAGAGAAAAACATACAGGAAGGCACAAAAAATCAGGAGAATGTGATGTTACATTTGCTGATCTGTAACTATTCCCTGGAACAAAAGGGGTTTAAAGTATTTTTCATCCACAATCCTTTGAGGCTTTCTGGTTTTCAGCATAAAGTATGTCTCTGGGATAGCTTAAAAGCTGTTCTTTCTCTTCCCTAACTATATTATCTTGGAATTGGCATCATGCTGCCATGGCCAGGGATGGTATACATGGGTGCTGTGTGTTTGAGGGACTGGGAGCTGAGGGGGCTGCAGGAACTGTGGTGCTGATGATGCTCCCTTGTGCTTTACCCTCTGCCTCGTGCCTTACTCCTCATTATCCACAGTGAACATGCTCTCCGTGCCTTGGTTAGGATGTGCTTGATTAATATAACCTGTCAGAGATGAGATGGAGACTAATTAAAGCTCATTGCCTGGTGTGGGTAGAGGGGCTTTTGCTTATATGCCCCAAACAAATTACTGGCACCTGCTTTTGGAGCTCCTTGCCTGGTTCTCCAATAAAACTTGTTTGCTTTGGGGAGAACAATTGCCAACAGATCTAAATTCATGTAGGAAATTGCTTTGCAGTAGGAACTGTTCTACCAACAGAGAAAATATTTCTTCTGTGTGTCTCTGGGCCCAACCAGGGCCAGAGGCTGTTCACAGGGGAAACAGATCCCTGTATATTGGTGTGATGGGGAGCAATTGGAGAGAATGTTTTACTCTTCCTGTCTTTTCTGGCCGGGCATCCCTTGATATAAACATTACAGTGGCATAAAGCCCTGGAAATCAAGCACTGGTTTGAAGATGCTGCTACAAAGGGCATGAGCTATGCTTTCCCTCAGAGCTGCTTGGACCTGCTTTTGTGCCAACAGCTCCATCATCAGCACAGTGCAGCAGGGACAAAGATTTTATTCCTGGCAAATCCCTGCCATGGAGATGGACTTTGCCTCTTGAAGCCCATGTGCACACTGTGCAGCTTGGGTCAGCTGTGCAAACAAAGAAAAGGCAGCGTTTTAGGGAGGGGGAAATCCCTGCCAGTGCTCAATCAGTGGTGCTTTATTGCCTTCCTAAAGCTGATGTGCTGCTGGCTCCAGACAAAGGCCATCCACCATTTTGGAGTTATAAAGAACCTGTTTTGTTGGGCTCCTGCTGCTGCCAAGGAGTCAAGTTCATCTCAAGGACACAGATATACAATCAATAATCTGTTTACCAAAACAAAATGTTCTCGGCTGGCTGTCTTGCAGTCACTGGTTATTAAGGTGATTTATTTGTATGAAGTGTTCAGGCTTTCAAAAGCATTGCAGGTTAATAATAGAATCAGGGAGTAGTTTGGGTTGGAAGGGACCTTTAAAGGTCATCTAGTCCAACCCCCCTGCAATGAGCAGGGACATCATCAACCTGATCAGATTGCTCAGAATGGAACCATCCCACCTGACCTCGAATGCTCCCAGGGATGGGCCATCTACCACCTCTCTGGGTAACCTGTGGTAGTGCCTCACCATCCTCACTGTAGAAAATCTTATTTCTTATATCTAATTTAAATTCAACCACCTTCTGTTTAAAGCCATTCCCCTTGTCCTACCACAACAGGACCTGCTGTCCTGAGAAATGTCCAGAACTGATTACTTCAAATGGGCTGAAATTGCTTCTGGCAAGATAAGTGTGCCTGGTCAGGCTATTTGTAGGGTAACATTCACCCACAAGCTGGGATGTCCTCCTGCTTCCCCCCAAAACCTTCCCAGGCTTAGGCAGGTGATGGTGCTCACCTTGGAGGACACCTCAGGGAACCAGGCAAGAGGTGCAGGTGCTGAGGGGTGACTGCAGGGCAAATGTCTCCATCAGTAAGCTGGTGAATTGTGGGCAAAGAAAGTGCTTTTGAATGGTGATAATTGTCATGGATCCAGGGGCTGGTGACACATCCTGCCCACCAGAAAGCTGCAGTGAAGGCAAAGGGGTACAGGAAGTGATTTAAGGAAAATGGGAGTAACGAGTCCATAAACAGCCTGTTTTTGTCAGGTAAAGCACATATCAATAACTGCCCCGTCTGTCTCTGCAGGGGAGCAATCGAAACAAACGCTGTGTTAGCAATTTCCTCAGACCAGCTGTGATGGGGAATAAAAGCTGTAGCACCAGGAGCTGCTGGGTGGCTGGCTGAAGCTGTTTGCTCCCTGCCAGCCAGGAAAGTGGCTGGGAGGCTCCTGCAATGGGTTAGTCCTCATTCCCAGAACTTCTTGGAGACCCTGGCTCTTCTACCACACCTTCCCCAGCCCCGTGGTGCTGGCTGGGGCCGCCCAGAGCCTCCACCAGCCGTGGAGGGCAAGGGGTATTGCAAAAGGCTGCCTGGCTCCCAGCAGGAGCTGTGCTGAGAGATGTGTTAATTAAGGGAGTTCTGGTAGATACTCGTGACAGTGGGAGCAAGGACACAGTTCCAGTCCTGCTGCAATTAATACATATCTGTGAGAATTTAGAGTGCAGAGGGAATGCTGCTTTAAACACCCTCATTTCCTCTCCCACTCCATGCTGGTCTGGCTTGAAGCAGCCTTGCTACAGAGAGAAATGAAAATCTGCTTCCATTCCAGGATGCTTTTATTTTCCAGCATTTTTTCCTGCTTTTCTCCAGGGCTGGAAGTGAGTGTGTGCTTTGGTTGGTTTGCTGCCCTGAGGCAGCTCAGTCTGTTGAAAGCAGAGCCCTTTGGAAGAGGGAGGTTTCTGGAAGTGGACTCTCCCCTTTTCTGGTGCTGGTCATCACCTTGGTGGCATGTGAGGGGCTCAGGGCAGTGGCCTGGGCCTTCCCTTGTGTCAGTGCTGGCACAAGGAATGGGCAAAAACTGTTCCATGGCTCTGACTGTGCCAGAGATGCTGCTGCCTCACTCTGGAAGCAGGAGAAGCTAATCTGCTGCATCAATCTGTGGGTCGATTGGTCCTCTGGACTTGGAGCTTTTCTGCTTCTCTATCTCAGAGTTCTTCCACCAGCCCATGTAAATTTTGTGTAATTTGCCTGTGGGACCTGTGATGAAAAAGTCCTGGATGTGATGGGAGCTGGTGCTGCAGTACTCTGGGGCACAGCTAATTGCTTCCTTTTGACCACAGATTTGTTAACAGGGGTCTGATTCCTGCTGGTTGCCTTTATCAGATGTGCACAGAGCGTGTGCAAGCACAGCTGAAGATTAAGACATAAGAAGGAAACCTAGTTTCAGAGGATGAGAGCAAAACCAAAATAAAAGGATGTTTTTTGGCCCAAAGTTAGCGTGAGTCAGCAGGTAGGAATCAGCTCTTCCCTGGATCCCTGTCCTTCCTGTGCCTGCAGTGCTGTGATCCATCAGCATTCCTGGCAGGAATATACATTATTTATCTGCTATTAAGCTGGTTGTAACACAGCTGCTAAGAGCCCTTGGTATTTGCCACATTCAAGTGAGATGAGTTTTCACTTTGACTTTTTTAATGCCATCTGAACTTTCACTTGTGAAAAGTCACCCTTTCTGTCACTGCTTGACCTGCTTGGAAAAGCTGTGAGTCTCTACAAACAGCAGCACTGCAACAGGGCTATAATGCATCCTTGGAAAAGCAGCCTGGAGCCCTTCAGGGATCTCACCAGGGAGCAGGCTCTGTTCAATATATTCCAATATCTCTAAGCAACAGCTTAATATGCTGCCTTGTCTGCTTAAATAGCAGAGCTCCTCTGGCCTAAAAGCCTCAGCACCAGAGGGTTATGGAGTGCAAATTGCTGCTGAATGAATTTGCTGCTTTGTTCACTCTGGTTTCCCCTCCCTTTTGTGTTATGACAGTGAAATGACTCATCTTCACCTTAATATCATGTTTTAGAGAAATGGTCTAATATTTTGTACAATGTTCATTGTAAAAAACCCCAAACCAACAAAACAGATGAAATCTGTTTTCTGGAACAACATTTTCCAGTGCAATTACACAGAGCTGGCACCTTTCTCTACACTATTTTGGCCAACAAACATTGTGGAGTACCAAGTTTACAATACCATCAACTATTGTAAGGAAAATAGGGAAAAGCAGAAGGCCTGGTTTGAGCTTAGTGAAACTTGCTTCTGGCTTTGGACTGCAATAATTTATTACAGCTCTGTTTTACAATTAATACCAGCCTGACCTACTTAAATAGGACATCATAATTCTTGTGGCCATGTATGTGCTCATGAAAATTCAGTGCTAAGAGCATGAGCTGTGTTGATTATGTCAGTGTGATGGAGAAAAATGTAAGTTGGATAACTAAGGTGAATGAGTAGGAAATGGTGTGCTATAAAACTCATAAAAATAATTTAAAATGCATAAGATAAAAGGAAAAGGGATTACTGCAAGATGAGGTTTATGGCTGCTGCTCTCTGCTCATCAGCACCCCACGCTCATGGCTGTAGTGGGGATGCTTGAGCAAGTGAGGGAGGGACTGGATTCAGTGTGGGCCCCAGAAACAGCCAAAAGAGCAGTGACAGTCAGGAACTCCTGGCTCTTCTCTCTTTAAAATCTAATTTGAGCCCCAAAGCAAAGCCCCAAATTTAATTCCCTGGGGATTGAAGTGTGAGGTCTTTGACTGGGGCTTTCACAGCATGCTGGGTAAATAAAGCTCCCATCAGAAATCATATTGATGCAAACTATAGATGACCACACCAAAAAGAAGTTTTGGATGCTTGTGGAGGAGAAGCAGAAAAAGCAAAAAAATAAAAGTTTTCCACAGGGAATAATTTCTGAAATGCAGAACTCGCCAGGCCATGCAGGGCCTCTTGCCAAGAGGAATGATTTCAGACAAGTGCTGACTGCGTGGGAGAAGGTGTTTTGTGTTGGAGGGCTGAGTTATCACTGAAGTTTTTCACTTCTAATACTTGGTAATATCAGTGTCATTTTGTCAGTAAGGAGCACACTCAGTGTCTGAGACATCTCCGTCTCCACCTGCTTCACAACTCCACCTGAAGGCAGATGAAAATTATTTCCTTGTAAATGACCTGTTTTCACCAAATTCTGCAAACTCTTACTGAGGCTCTTTGCCATGAAGTTGATTTTCTATTTTTTTCCCTTTTTTTTTTTTTTTCTTTAATAAGAAGAATTGCTTTCTCCTTGCAAATATTAAGTAAATTTTTCCCCACCTGGGATGTCAAGAGGTGCACATCCTGTACAGAAACACTCCCCAGCTGCATCAATAACCTTTTTGTACTGCTCAGTGAGTCCTAGATAACTGCAGAGCAGTTTTGTGTCTCTGCAGGTTACTTGGCAATCAATTCCCCATCTCTGATAAATCCTAATTTAGAGGGAGGATGTGACGAACTCCCTCCTCTGCAATCAGGAGTTGGCAGTGCCCATTCTTCTGTGGATTTATGGGTTAAGCAGAATAATATCATAGGAACAGAGGTGTTCTGCAGCATTCCTGCTTGGTTTGCTCCTCATTTTGTGGGGCAGACAGCAGCCTCCTACAGCCCTAAGAAGGGCAGGGAATTTTCTGGACTGGGAAGAAAAGCATCCGTGAGAGAGGCAGAATATGATGCTGTTACCCAAGGCTGGTGTTCCCACCTCTGTTGTCAAATTTCCCTCCCTTGCTGCCCTGGGACACCCGAGTAATGGGTGGTTTGTAGTGATGTTGTCCGTATGGAAATCAGTCAAGAGTTTGTGGACTGATTTCCAGCATGAAAACAAACCCTGCTTTGCTGGTTGTATGAGGGAAAAAATGATTTCAGGCAGAGAGACGCAAGAAAGGTGAGAGACCAGTGAATTTTTTCCATGTGGCTGCAAGGAGGGAGAACAATTGTGGTGTGGAGATGCGTTGTTAATGTAAAAGCAACAAAAGCAACCCAGATAGTGAGGGAGCATCACTTGAGCTGCACCTCTGCCAGTAAGGGATGGATCCCTCCTGCTTCTTCCCCTGCCTGAGGCACCTGTGGGGGGCTGGTTGTCCCTGTCACTTACCTTTCCACTGCACAGCCGTTTCTTGGAAAAACAGTTGGCTTTTCAGACTCTTCTGGGCATTCAAGTGAGTCCAGGAGATGTGGAGATGAGCTGATAAGTGGGTTTGGATCCCGGCTGTTGGGTGTTGCTATGTTTCCTGATACTCCAAAGCAATCCCGGCACGCTGCTTTTGTGAAAGGCAGAAGAGCTCAAGAGAAAAATGTGCTTGAAATGACCTGTTCTGGGGAAATGCAATCACTGTGAATTTTCTGCTAGGAACTGCTTGTGAGCAAAGATGGAGCCTGAATTGGGGATGTGCCCTTGTGGGGGTGCCTTACACTGACACAAAGCTCTCTGTGTCTCTCCAGAGGGTTGTCACCCTACAGAAACTTGTCACTTCAGGAATCTCCTGGCAGGGCAGGGAGGGGGATTTGACATCACAGCTTCATGGCTGGGAAAAACGTCGAGGCAAATTCTCCTTTTCTGGCCAGGAAAGCCAGGGTGTGTGCCCGCTGTGTTCCACGAGGAGGAAATCAATTGCTGAGGGATTTCTGCTGGGAGATTTGTGCTTTATGAAATTCCTGCCAGGGGCAGAGGACTGGGGAGCTGGAAATGATAGCACTGTCTTCCTCCCCTCTGCTGCTTTAATTGTTTGTAATGATTTAATAAATAGCACTATTCTTCCCTGCAGCAAACACAGGCATGTGGCATTTTATTACCTTTATTAGGGCTCCTGTTTGGAATTTCTTTGCTGTATTTCCTTTGCAGGCTCGGTCCAAAACTTGGAGAAGTTGGTGTGAGAACTGGACTTTGTGCTGTCGACATTCTGAGTGTTGAGCCAGCGCCAAATCTGTGCAACTATATGGGAAGGAAATAATAAGAACAAATGACATGATTTAAACAAGGAAATGCTCCTGGCTTTGGCATTTTATGTGCACAAATGCACACCAGGAGAGGAGGAGCAAATCAGGTACAAGCTCCCAGTACCTGCAGAAGAATAAATGGAAATAAATTCCTGTTTAGGCTGGAAATTAGGAGAAAATTTGTACCCATCAGAAGGGTGTTGAACTGGAGCAGCTGCCTAGTGACAACAGACAGGTGGAGAAGTGAAACCCCAAATTAAAGGCTTTTAGTGTGGAGTTTTTTGGATGTTGGGGTCTTCAGAAGTAGATCTTGTGAGTCCCATGGGCAATGCAGGCGGCTTCCCAGAGGAGCATCTGTGTCCTGTGCCAGGGACCTGCTCTGGTCCCACCGAGTGATTTGGGTGGTACCTGATGGCCCAGCAGAACTTGGGGAAATGCCTCAATGTGTTGGATTTGAATGGCATTTGGGTCAAACTGAGTTTCTCCGCTGAGGGATGGAGTCTTGAGCTCTCATGGGTTTTGCTTGAACATTTCTTTCATCTGTCCCCCACCCCAAAAACCCCCAGCAGATCCCCTGCTCCTCCCTCTGTCTCCCACAGCTGTGATCCTCAGAGCTTTTCCCTTGCACTAAAAGAACAGGAAATTGGCTGGGATTTGTTGCCTCTTGGCAACAAAATTGTCTCCTATTGTGCAGCTCAGGGGGAAAGAAACCGCTTTCTCCCTTCAGCGTGCTGCAACAAAGTGTTTTGTTCCTCTTTGTGAAAAACTAGGAAGAAGCACTTCTTTTTAAGCTGAGGGAGCCCAATTCAATTCCCTTATCATTTTGAGCAAAATAACCCAAGTTATTTATGTTGAAAGTCACTCCAAAATTTTGAAGAGACCTTTTTAGAAAATATTTCTCATGGTGACTGATTATGAGTGGGTATGGGAAGAAACTCTTTGCCTTGAACCACTCAATGCAGTAATTTCTTCCCAAAGAGTAGATGTAATTTCATTTTCTGGGTGAAAAATATAAGTAGTAGTGGAGCAAAGGAGCTTCAAGCTGATCTCCATTTGCTGTCAATGACTGAATTAAATGCACAGGGTTCCTATCAGCTCTGCCACACAAATCATTGTGCAGCGGCGACTGACCTGTAGGTGTGTCCCGACTAGCTGCGGCCAGCACCGCCAGCAGTACGGGGGCACTCTCCCGATCCAGGGCTCGGTCAGGGGAGCGCCTAAGGCTTTCGCCTTAAGGGATGAGGATCCGCGGCTGAGAAAGAGGTAGAGGGCTGCTAACCCACAGGAGGAGAAAGAAGAGACGGACTCCAGAGGTAGTGCAATCCGGGTTTAATGCCCAAGGGAGCCACCAGCTGGAGACAAGCCAACTGGCCTCCGACCTGGGTTTTTAAAGTAGGGCGGATACAGAGAAGAAAGGTGGTCTCCAGCAAATCACAGCAATGGTGGGAGTGGTGGGAGGATAACAGGCATGTAGGGAAAACCAATGGGGGAAGAGCAGGGGAGGAGCCCTGGCCCCTGATCCAATCACTCGATGCCCAGGATGGAAGATTCTAGACAGAAGGGCTGGGGCACCGAGTGACAGACAGGGAACCAGGGAGGGACTGAGTGAATGGATACAATGGTTGCTAGGGGTAACAGGGAGGAGAGAGGTGACGGACGGGGCGATCAAGGAGAGAGAGAACCAGGGCAGAACCATTACAACAGAAAGGGGAGTACCAGAGCTGGTGCTGGAACTGCAGCCACACAAACTCCCCATGGAGCTGTGTGGGACCCAGTGGGAATCATTGGTTTCCTGCTTTTGATGAAAAGTTGTGACATGAACCTTGGTGTCAGGGAGGTGACACGTTAATGCTGCTGCTGTCAAACAGTGCCCACACACCGTGTCTGGAGACAGCTCTGGAGAAGATGAAGAAAAACCAGGATTAAATCCCATGTGCTGCTTTGCTCTATCAGAAACTGCTTGGAATGAAGTCTGTGGAGTGACTGGGGAGAGCTGGATGAAAGGGACAGCTCTGAGAAGTGTGTGGTACATCCATGATGTCCTACTACTGATCTTTGCACAGAGATGAAAAAGTATCAGTTTGCATGGTCTGAATGTCTGGGTCTGGAAATTCTGCATTGCACAAGATGTGCTGAGCTCATCTGGCTCTGAAATATAATCTCTGCACTTTAGCCAGGAACAGCATCAGAGTTCTGAACAGATTAAAAAAAATCAGTCATAACCCAGGAGCAAACCTTGGCAATACACATCTATGGCAGGTGAGGAGACCAAAAGCTTCCATTATTGT
Source organism: Onychostruthus taczanowskii (assembly GCF_017590055.1). Lineage (NCBI taxonomy): Eukaryota > Metazoa > Chordata > Aves > Passeriformes > Passeridae > Onychostruthus > Onychostruthus taczanowskii. The sequence goes on along the minus strand of NW_024498418.1, from coordinate 38,836 downwards.
TCTTGCAGAATGAATTCAGCAATAAAAAAAATCCTCTCTCTTGGCATTAAAATACTTTAGTTTCAGCTCTGCCCCAGACTATCAGTGTCAAGTATTTCTCTGGGTGGTTGGGGGTAGGTTCTCCCCCTGTAGCTCTCTGCAGGGTAGTGATAATTAAAGATGTTCCCTCAGTTTCAGATGTTTTGCTGCCTGAGCTGAGTGTGTGTCATGGATTGACACTGGCACAGTGCCAGTGCCCCCATGAAAGGTGTATCCCCCAAAATGGTTACTGTGAGATGTGACACGGGAACAGAACAAAGCAGGCTCTAACTTGGGAATGGAGGAAAAAAGACAACACTTTATTAATCTACACAGACACAAAAAGGAAGGGGAAAAAACTACACACACAACAATCCACAAAATAACACTTTCAAAACACTCCTCCTCCTCCCCCCAGTCCTCTAACATTCAAATCCCCTCTAACACATTAATTCTCAACCCAATACCCTCCTTTCACACAAGCACCACCCCCAGTCCATCAGGAGAGAGAAGCCTCCCTCCTATACCATAGGCTTCCCAAGGAAACACAGTAGAACTTCTTTTGCTCAGCACTAAAAATCCTTCTGAAGCCGATTGCCAAGGCTTGCTGCTGAGTGATGGGATTAACCCCTGCAATGGCACCATGAAATGAGAGACTGGGAGAGGAATATTAAAAAATGGCATTTCCAGCCATGTGCAGGCCCTGGTGTTCTGCTCTTGGCTCGGTGCTCTCAAAGGGGCTGATTTTGATGGTTTTAGAAGCACTAAGCTGGGCAGTGAAAAGCACCTCAGGCACCAGTTGCATCTCTGGTGTCTGCAAGTGCCTTTATCTCCCTTCATGCTCCTCAGAACTGAAACCCTGCAAGGACCAAGTGAATCTGAGACTTTGGGAAGGCCCAATAGTGA
>NW_024498418.1:27394-34335 GCF_017590055.1 Onychostruthus taczanowskii | reverse complement strand
GATTTTGATGGTTTTAGAAGCACTAAGCTGGGCAGTGAAAAGCACCTCAGGCACCAGTTGCATCTCTGGTGTCTGCAAGTGCCTTTATCTCCCTTCATGCTCCTCAGAACTGAAACCCTGCAAGGACCAAGTGAATCTGAGACTTTGGGAAGGCCCAATAGTGACAGATTTTGGTGAGACTGGAGTCAGGAGATGGAAGCCGCAGCAGAAGGTGCTGTAATCTTCATCCTTGCACTCTCCCGCATGCTGATGCAGTGTGAAGGAGGCAGGGATTCCATAAAGCACCTTCTGTAGCTCCTGAGGGAAAACAAGTGACAAGTTCTTTAATTTCTTAGAGTTTCAGGCATGTGTTGTGTGGCTGTGCTGCACCTCGGGACCAGGCTCTGCCTCTCTCTGCTCCAGCTGGAGCTTCCAAACTGTCCTCTGTGATTTTTATTTGAAATCACCTCTCTGACCAGCTTCCACTTTGCTTTAAAAATTCAGCACCACGTTTGTGGCTAAACAGGTCCCAGAGCTGGGGAGGAGGATTTGAGATGCAATTTGCATCACAGAGTTGTTACAGCGGGGAAAATGCCGCATCCCTCCTGTGCCTGGAGCTGCTAATCTTGTTCTGAATATTGAAAACATCTTCAGCTGCTCTCATTATACCTCAATTTGATTACTGCATTGATTTCACACCTCTTTCATGCAGGCTTTTCCTCTCTCCTTCGTTGGAATTGTCAGACCTGAGAAGAGAAATATTGTTGAGCCTTGGGACAGTTCCCATCATCTATCCCTGCTCCTAAAGCTGCTTTGAATTATCTTGGGAACCCCTGAGCATGAGGGAAACTGGCAGGACTTTAGTGAGAGGAAAAGTAAGGCACAGAGGCCAAAGTGTAAATGCAAAATTTGGCCACTGATTGGTTTGAACATAACTTCCCAAAACCCTCACTTCCGGGTCAAACCATGACAGTGTGCAGAACAGGGATTACAAGCACTGACATTTGCTGTGCTAGAAAGTCCAAGGGACAAATTTGTGCCAGTTAACGTCACACCTTTTATTAGGAGGATCAATTTTTCTTGTGCTCACCATAGTCTGGTGACAGAGGGGGTTTCCAAGGGAAATCTTGGTCCATGTAGGGCTGAGGCTCCCTCCAGGCTGGCTCCAGCCCCTCAGGGTGCCCAGGAGCAGGGCTTGCCCCCAGCCCAGTGCACCCTCCTTGGCCCTGGGGCTGCCCCGGGAAGAGCCATGGCTGAGGCTCTGCAGGACCACGCAGGCTCAGCCCTGCTCCAGCATGGGATCCATGGGCCAGGGCACGCTGGGCTTTGCCCCTACAGCTCCCAAGTGTGTCCAGAGAAACTGCAAGGAGAGGCTCCCCTCTGTCAGTGGGACCCCCCTGTGCACAGGGACCCCCACTCCTGGGGGGACCTCCAGCCCTGGGAACCTGGAGCAAGTGGAAACCACAACTTGGCAAAATGCTGCCTGTGCTGGAAGCAAACACAAAGAGAACTGGGGTGTGAAAAGTAAAATTTGTTTATTGTAGAAGAACAACAGCAAAAATACAGAACATATTTACATTGTAAGAATATGTGTTAACAACAATCAATAGAACATATATACATAAAAACCTATCTAGTAAAAATATATTAAACGTATTTACAGATGGTAAAAAGAGGGCCTAAAACCTATATCTCTAACACAACACCAAACTCTAAAACATATATACAAAAGGTGATGTTTCTCTCTGTGATGCCCATCGGACCTGAAAGAAAAGCAAGTGCCATGGTCATTCCAGTCAGGCACAGAGGGCTCTTCCATGTGCCCCCAGGCTGGCACAGCAGCAGGACTCTGCTAGCAGAACTGAGCCTGGCTGGGTCTGGGACGGAGCTTGTGTGGACCAAAGCAGGCACAGGACAGGCTGTGGATGGCCACCAGAATGCAGTGCACTGGGTACAATGTCCCTCAGCAGGGAGCACCCAGCCCAGCCCCAGCCTGGCAGCAGGAGACCCACTCTGCCTGTCCTGCTGCTGGCATTGCTCCTCAGCCCAAGATCATGGCCTCTTCCTCACCTTGTTAATCAATATCCATGTCCTCAATGGAGTCTTCCATATCCACTTCCATCTCCTCTTCCACATCCACATCCACCTCCATCTCCTCCTCTCCAGTGTCTTCTCCCTCTCTCTCCTGTGGGAAACAATAGGATTAGAGGATTTTAGGAGAGCTGGGAAAAAGAAAAGCCTCAAAAACAGTAAAGATAGTAAAATGCTAAAGCAGCAGAAAAGATATGTCGACAATAGCGAAAACATGAAAAATAGAACAATAAAGCTGTGTAATTTAGCTTTCTAAGTTTCAAAAGGTATATTTTAGTAAATATTTAGAAGGTTAAATATGAATGGAGCTCTGTGCATTGTCTTTTATAAAGGAACCATTGTATGAGAGAAAAGGTGCTATTGTTTTAATCAAAGCTAGGTGTGCTTCATGTGGTTAGATAGTACTACTGTCAATATGCTTTTGCTCTATGTGATTGGCTGAAACTAGGTCTGAAACTATCTTACAATATGTGGCAACATTAAGTTTCCTTAACCTACTGTCTGGATAGCGAGCTGCTCAAATCAATCCATTGTCATAGCCATGTAATGAGACTGATGCTTCTTAAATAAACAGCTCACGAGCGCTATTAAGATATAATCCCATTCCATTTGTGCCTGTATATAAATAACCAACATCATCTCCATGTCCTCCTCTCTATCAATCTCTGTATCCACCTCCATCTCCTCCTCTCCAGTGTCTTCTCCCTCTCTCTCCTGTGGGAAACAATTGGATTAGAGGATTTTAGGAGAGCTGGGAAAAAGAAAAGCCTCAAAAACAGTAAAGATAGTAAAATGCTAAAGCAGCAGAAAAGATATGTCGACAATAGCGAAAACATGAAAAATAGAACAATAAAGCTGTGTAATTTAGCTTTCTAAGTTTCAAAAGGTATATTTTAGTAAATATTTAGAAGGTTAAATATGAATGGAGCTCTGTGCATTGTCTTTTATAAAGGAACCATTGTATGAGAGAAAAGGTGCTATTGTTTTAATCAAAGCTAGGTGTGCTTCATGTGGTTAGATAGTACTACTGTCAATATGCTTTTGCTCTATGTGATTGGCTGAAACTAGGTCTGAAACTATCTTACAATATGTGGCAACATTAAGTTTCCTTAACCTACTGTCTGGATAGCGAGCTGCTCAAATCAATCCATTGTCATAGCCATGTAATGAGACTGATGCTTCTTAAATAAACAGCTCACGAGCGCTATTAAGATATAATCCCATTCCATTTGTGCCTGTATATAAATAACCAACATCATCTCCATGTCCTCCTCTCTATCAATCTCTGTATCCACCTCCATCTCCTCCTCTCCGTCTGGGACAGCCTGCAGAGGCAGCAAAACCTCAGAGTGGGCTCCCTATTTCATCGCACAAGAGAGGTGGGATTTAAGACTTCCAACAACAGAAACACTGGATGTGCAAGAGCTCAGTTTTCCACCCCTCACACAAGTATCTTGCTGTGCTATTTTAAGCAGCCTCAGCCAGATCTATTAAAATACTGCTCCAAACAACAACAGAATGAAAATGTTCCACCAACTGGGGAAAAATAAGAAAAGTGGGTGGCAGCCCTTTCTGAAGAGCTTGTGTTGATTTTGCAAAGTTAGATGCAAGCAAGGTTTGCCATATTTCTTTCCTAGAAAAATGCAGCTATTTAGTAGAAATCTATCTCTGAGGCTGCTAAGTTGGGTGTGATGTTAGATTTGGGAGGAGCAAAACAGGTTCCAGAGAAGCTGTGGTTGTGTCACCCTTGGAAATGTTCAAGGTCAGGTTGGATGGGACTTGGAGCAACCTGATCTAGGGGAAGGTGTCCTGAGTGTGGTGAGTCCATGAAAAGAAACTTTTGGTTTTCCTGAGATGCTGCCTTTGCAAGGGGAGGTCACAACTACCCCACGTAGTTTGAAATGCCCTGAGCAGAACCCAGCTGTACTTTCTCACAGGAGATGAGGGATTTTCACTTGTATTTTATGGGGATTTTCACAGGGCAGTGCAAGAGCTGCTGGATGTGTTTGACAGGCAAAGAGGGCCAGTGTGGCAGCAGCTGAATTCAATGGAGCTTTTCCTTCTGAGATCCTGTACAACCTGAGGCACTCTGGGGCTCTTGAACCTGGCAGCTGGGCAAGTTAATAATTGGAACAAGTGATAAATTAACCTGCTCCACTCTCTTTAGCATGGGTGTGATGAGCCTTAAGTAAACCCAGGAGCACTTGCCAGGATGGGAGCTTGTTCTTTGCCAGGGAGGTGGGAGAAAATATTGGTTGGAGTAAATAAAGCAACTCTGCTTCCCCAGGAAGAGGAAAAGAAGCAATTAAATATGTGAGTGCTGCATGGAATAATTTGCACAAGGATTGTCTGCTATGCAGGAATGTTCCAAATAAACCATGCTTCTCCTGACCTTTATTTTTCTGGGTTTCCACCATATGATACAAGAGACTCTTAATAAAAAAACCAAAACACCTTGTGGGGAGACATTTTTTCCTTTCTTCAGCCTGCCTCTTTCTTTTGTTCCCTCCAGAGCTGTCACTTCATTTCTGCTGTTTGGAGCACGTGCTTACCTCTTTCCTGATCCCCTGGGTTTGTTTTGGCTCTGGGTGTCATGGACACTATTAATTGTGGATTTTTTCCCCTTCATCTACTTCTGTTTCTCCAAGTGGTTTACCTTCATTTTCCTGTTGGTTTTTACCTGGATGGATTTTTCCTCACCTTTTATTACTTAGTGCTTTTTCTTCATTCTCCAAAACCAACTTCTCACTTGCCCTGTGGCTGTTAGGTGCCAGTTATGGGAGCATTAATTCTTTCTCTAGTGCTTGTCTGAGCTTTCACAGGCAGCTGAGAGCTCTTTGGGGTTCAACTTTACTCACTTCAATGCCTTCCTTGGTGCTGCCTGTGTACTTGAACACTTGAAGGGAATAAAGTCTCAGTGTGGAGATGACAGCTGTGAAATGATGGCTCTTTTGGAGAACACAAGAATGCTGTTGTCAGTCTTTTCAAGGATAAACAGAGTACCTGGTTTTGGGGAGAAACAGGCTCAGCTCAGCACAGAGGTGGCTGCTGCAGGTCCCCAGGTTTGGAGGAAAGGCTGCAGCTGCTGGTGTTGGTGTGGGGCTATAAGGTTTGTGCTGGGTCCCTGGAGCAGTGGGAACATCCCACTGGGAGATGCACATCAGGAAATGGCTGCACAAAGGGCCTGAAGTGTGACCAGCTTTGGTGAAGGGTTCCATAGGAAATCATATTTTTCCTGAGATTTTGGACAATTTGAGGCTCCTTCTCGTATCCTTTGCCCGATGAACATTCCCCCTTTGCAAGAGCTTGGGGAATCCTGAGCTGACACCATGAAAATCCCTGATCATTCTATCTTTTTTCTATTCTTTGATGTTGTTATCCCAGCAGGAGTCAGAGGATGAGAATATGTGTGGACAGCTCTGGAGAAGATGAAGAAAAAACAGGATTAAATCCCATGTGCAACTGAGCTCTGTCAGAAACTGCTTGAAATGAGGTCTGTGAAGTGACTGGGGAGAGCTGGATGAAAGGGACAGCTCTGAGAAGTGTGTGGTACATCCATGATGTCCTAATACTGATCTTTGCACAGAGATGAAAAAGTATCAGTAGTCAATATGCTTTTGCTCTATGTAATTGGCTGAAACTAGGTCTGAAACTATCTTACAATATGTGGCAACATTAAGTTTCCTTAACCTACTGTCTGGATAGCGAGCTGCTCAAATCAATCCATTGTCATAGCCATGTAATGAGCCTGATGATTCTTAAATAAACAGCTCACGAGCGCTATTAAGATATAATCCCGCTCCGTTCATATCTGTATATCAATAACCAACATCATCTCCAGGTCCTCCTCTCTATCAATCTCTGTATCCACCTCCACCTCCTCCTCTCCCTCTGGGACAGCCTGCAGAGGCAGCAAAACCTCAGAGTGGGCTCCCTGTCCCACTCCATCCCCACAGAGCTCCAGCCCACCCGGACAGGTGGGGGATGCCCACCTCCATGGAATAGCACCATACCTTCCTCAGGACAAAGGTGAGCATCCTGTGGGGCTGGATGACAAAATCCAGGCACTAAGGATCTTTCAGGACTGATGGGGTTATCAGGGGGCAGGTGACAAGCAGAGTGGGCAGGAGCAGGGCGAAGAGCGTGCCAACACAACGGCCAACGCTTGTGTTGTGCTCTTTGCTGGATGCTGGAAGTTCCAGCTGGAGCGTGGGCTGTGACATCACAGTTCCCAGGAGTCCAGGCTCAATCTGAAGTGGACAGTGGGGACCATGGAATGATGGAGTCCCTGAATGGTTGGGCTTGAAAGGAGCCTGCAGAACAACATCTTGTTCCCAGCTGAGCAGTTTGTGAAACACAGGGGCCCCAAGAAACTTAGGGTCCTTTGTGACCTTGTGGAGCCCGCAGTGTCACGGAGGAGGTGTTTGACACAGCGAGGGGTGACCTTGCCGAGGGGCCATGGTGACACATCAGGGCTTTGTGGAACCACAAAGCCATTGTGACATTGCAAGGCCTCATGGAAGCACGGGGAGATTGTGACACTGCAGAAGCAAGGGGAACACTGTGACACTCCAGGGCCTCATGGAACCAAGGATACCATTGTGACACTGTGGGGTCCCACGAAACCAAGAGAACAAGGGAACAGGTCTGGCGGGCTGGGCCTCCTGGGGACCACCTGACAGGTCCAGCTGACCTTGGCATGTCGAGGGCTGCTTCTCCTCTGCCCCTGGAGCACTGGGGCTCTGGGCTTTCCTTCCTATGGCAGAGAGCTGTCCTTCTCCACCAGGGCCCCATGGCCAAAACTGGGATTCCTTCTCCAAATTTCCTTACATGCAAAGATTTTTCCCAGATGAAATCTGCCAGGACGGACA
>NW_024498418.1:25999-26728 GCF_017590055.1 Onychostruthus taczanowskii | reverse complement strand
GAGTGCCCATGCAAAGCTCTCAAGGGACTCATTAAAGCAGACAATTGGGGCCATGATTGCACAGACCTCTACAGAGTCTGTATCAAAAGGGAAACACCAAGTACCTTAAAATAACTGAAGTACCCTGAAGCATTAATGAGCCCCACTGAGTGTTGTTATTGACAAAGCCTCTCCAGGGACTAATTACAGCAGATAATTGGAGGCCATGATTGCACAAACCTCTCACAGAGTCTGGATCAAAGGGAAACACCAAGGACCTTCAAATAACTGAAATACCCTGAAGCATTAAGCTATTGCAAAGCTGTTTAAATGCTTAGCTACGTGCAGAAAGTTCCTGTCCAGCAGCAACATCCTTAAAGCTTTAATTCAAAAGATAAGTTCCAAGGCCTTTTTCCATGCTTTACTCCCGCAGTTATTTTTTTAGAATTCATCTTTTAATTGTCCCAGGATCAGTTTTGTTTCATGATAAGGTTGTGTTTCGTGTCAGGTACATGCAGGAAACATGTGCATCTGTGATTGTGATATGTGTGGAAACCGACCATGGGACAGTTATAAAGACAATTCTAATAAATAACTGAGAGAGTAAAGCATGGAAGAAGGCCTTTGAACCTATCCTTTGTTCCCAATTAACCTTTATAAGTCTTCAGTTGATGTAGGAGCATTTGAATGAAAGCTTTAAGGATGTTGCTGTTTGACAGGAACTTTCTGCTTGTAGCTAGGCCTTAAAGA